>NC_066514.1:22601862-22609362 GCF_024679095.1 Eriocheir sinensis
CACTAATGCAAAGACACACACACACACACACACACACACACACAGGAAGGATGAGAGCGAGAGAGAGAGAGAGAGAGAGAGAGAGAGAGAGAGAGAGAGAGAGAGAGAGAGAGAAATAGTGGCCGTCGGGGTCAACAGACACGCCCGTGATAGATGGTTCTCTCTCTCTCTCTCTCTCTCATCATTGCCTTCAGATTACTTCCTTTTCCTCCCTTCCTTCCTCCTTGCCTGTTTTCCTTTCCTCCTCCTCTTCTTCCTCCTCCTTCCTCTTCCTCTTCCTCTCCCTCCACCCCCTACATCAACATCCCTTTCCTCTCCTCTCCCTCCGTTTCCTCTTCCTCTTTCTCTCCCTCCACCTCCTACCCTTGCTTCTCTTTCCTCTCCTTCTTCCTCTTTCCCTCCCTCCACCAACCCTTCCGTCCCTTTCCTTCCCTTCCTTCCTCTTCCTCCTCCTCCTGCCCCCTTCTTTTCCTCCTCTCATCAGCTGTTCGCTAACCCCGCTTCCCGTCTCATCAACCCGACTCAAGACTCTTCCTGTCGGCTAATCGGGTTATCACGCACCGTTGTGGATATTCTGAAAACACTTAAACGTTATTGCACGATGCTGTATAAACGCTGAGGCGGCGAAGCTTGGGAGAGTATAACGTTTGCTCTCTCATAACCAATGTTTCCACGGTCCACAGAGGAGGTTAGTTCGGGTTCCATGAGTGTTTTCCACGTTCATGGTGCAGAAGACTTGTCAAACTATCACTAGGCTCATAAAACTACCTTCGGAGCCTCCCACAACAATCTCTACGAAAGCCTTATCTCAAATGTGGGTGTGTAAGCCTTGAAGTGTTTGAGAATATGGGTTTTTAACATGGGATTCTGTAGATTATTTATATATAGGCTCATAAAACTACCCATGGAGCTTCCCACAACAGTCTCTACGAAAGCCTTATCTCAAATGTGGGTGTGCAAGCTTCGAAGTGTTTGAGAATATGGGCTTTTAACATGGGATTCTGTAGATTATTTATGTATGTATGATTCTTTATGCAACTGAATATCAAGAAAGGGTGAAAAGATTGGTTAAGATTTTTTTCCAGCTGCTCCGTCCCGCCCCGTCCCGCCCCGTCCCGTCCCACCGTGAGTCTCCCACCCCGTCTGTTTGAGTTACGTTTTTTCTTCAGGGTAAAGAGACGTCTAGGAAGGCCATGATTCTCTATAACGGATCAACAAGCGGTTAAAGCTATTCTCCGCCCCGCCCCGACCCGCCCCGACCCACTCTGACTCTTCCATCCTGTCTATCTGAGGCGCGTCTCTTCTCCGGGGTTAAAAAGCATCCTGGGAACCCGTGAATCAATAGAACGGATCAAAAAGGGCCATAATTCTTTTGCTACACTCTGCCCTGTCCCGCCTCGACCCTCCCAGCCCTGAGTTTCCCGTCCTGTCTGAGTTACGTCAACCCATGAGTCTCTAGAAGGGGCCAAATAACGTTATAATTCTTTTGCTATGCTTTTCCGCTAAACCCCGCCGCGTCCCGCCCCGCCAATAACAAGCATAACCATTCCCCCCCCACCCCCTACCCCCCACCCCACCCACCCACCTACACACACACACACACACCAATCTGAGTAAAATCTGTCACTTGATTCAATCCCGGCGGCTCCTTATCAAGCGGCCACTTAAGACCCCTTACGCTGATTGCTGCCGCGCCCTTCCCCGCCTCCCTCCCTTCTCCCTCTCCTCCCTGCCCTGCCTCTCCCTCTTCCTCTTTTCCTCCATGTTTCCTTCCTTTCCCTGCATGGTCACTCTCCCCCTTTCCTCTTTAATCGCCCTGCCTGTCCTTCTTCTCCTTCCCCTTCCTTCCTACCCTTCCTTCTTCCATTCTAGTCCCTTCTCTTCACTCCTCCCTCCCCTTCTTCCTTCCCTGTAACCTCTCCTCCTCCTTTTCCTCCTTCCCTCTTCCCTTCAAATTCTCCTTCTCTCCCTTCGTTCTTCCTACCCTCCCTCCCTCTCTCCTTCCTACCCTCCCTTCCCTCTCCTCCTTCCTGTACTCTCCCTCTTTCCCTACCCTTCCCTCTCTCTCTTTCCCTCTCTCTTTCCTCTCCCTACCCTCTCTCCCTCCCTCCCCGCCATTTACCCCGCCCTGCACCCTCTCTCTTTCCCTTCCTCCCTACCCCCTCCCAACTCCCACCTTCTCTCCTACCCTTCCCTCCCTCTCTCCCTCGCTCCCTGCCATCCGCCCCGCCCTGCAAGATAAGCAAATGGAAAGCCGGTGTCAGGCTATCAGCGGCGACCTATCAATCTGCGCTAAATGAGGCGGGGCTCCCCCACTCATCTAATGGACTCTTCCTTGATTAACACGAAAACACTGGACTCCCGATCCGCCTGCCGCCGCGCGAACTGAAGGGGACGGATAGCGATTTGCCCCTTACGTTTGTGTGTGTGTGTGGGAGGGGGGGTAAGGGAAGGAAGGGAGACAAGGGGAGAAAAAGCAGCAATAGAAGGGAGAGAGGAGAGGAAAATAGACGTGAGGGAGAGAGGAAGGAATAAATGGAGATAAGAAGAGAGAGAAAAAAGGAGGATGGAGGAAGTGGAGGGGGAGAGAGGGAAGGAAATGGAAAGAAGAGGAGAGAGAGAGAGAGAGAGAGAGAGAGAGAGAGAGAGAGAGAGAGAGAGAGAGAGAGAGAGAGAGAGAGAGAGAGAGAGAGAGAGAGAGAGAGAGAGATAACACAATGAACATGTCAACTGTACCACCACCACCACCACCATCATCATCATCATCACCACCTCCTCCATCATCATCTTCCTAATCTGAACCGGGGTCCAAAACATATCTCCTCCTCCTCCTCCTCCTCCTCCTCTTCTTCCTCTTCTTCCTCTTCTCTCTCTAGCTTCCTACTGTTTCCTCTCTCTTCCCTCCTCCTCTCCTCCTCCTTTTCCTTTTTTTTCTTTTCTTTATATTTCCTTCTTTCATTTTCTTCCTCTTCCTTCTTCTCTTTCCATATAATTGCTTTTCTTTCTTTTCCTCTATCTATCTTTTCCTCCCCATACCCTCATCTTCTCTCCTTGCTTTCCTCCTCTTCTCCCTACTTCTCTCTCCTTCCCTTCCTCGTATTTCCTCTCCTCTCTCTTCCCCTCCATACCTTCTATTTCTCCCTCCTTCATCTTCTCTTCTTCCATATTTTCCTTTTTTTCTCTCTCCTTTTCCACTTTCCTCCATTCTATAATCTCTCAGTTTTTTCCTTCCCTCTTGTCTCCTCCCTTATCTCTCTTCCTTTCATTCCCTCCCCTTCTCCCTCTTCATCCTCCTCTTAATCTCCCTTCCTCCTTTCCCTCCCTCCCTCCCCCTCTCCTCTACGAACCACCGAGGGAATGACGTATTAGCAACATAAGTTATCATTAATTAAATTCTATTGTCTCACTCCCAACAGCCTCGCTCCCATAGCTCACGCCGGGACGAAGGCTGCTGGGACCTGGAGGCTGCGAGGACGAGGCGGCGGGGATGAAGCGGCTGGTGATCGGTATTCTGAGACGCTTCCACCGCTCACATAAACTGTTCCTAAAGGCTGAAAAGGAGCTCAGTCCAGTTCTAATGAGTGCTGCTTTAGGTTCATGGTACAGAAGAAGGGTCAGACTACCACCAGGGTCATAAAACTACCCCTGGATATGCCCACAACTACTATGAAAGCCTTGTGAAATTTGTGTGTACTTGGGTGTCGAGATGTTTAAAAATATGGCCCTGGGACCGATGATGCTGGGTCTGCTATCTCGTGAATGGATGACTACTACTACTACTACTACTACTACTACTACTACTGCTACTACTACTACTACTACTTTTTTTTGAACGGGCCTCCATCCATTAGAGTTGTGTTGTGAGCGGTATCTTTCTCATATCCTTTCACAAAGCGATTCATTGGCCCCGCCCCGCCAATGACTACTACTACTACTACTACTACTACTACTACTATTACTACTACTACTACTAAGGACAATTAACTCTAAAAATATATAAAAAGACTTAGCCACAACCACAACGCCCTATGATTCCCTATTAAAAAGAAAGACAAATTTTAAGACTAAAGATAGAATAGAATAGAATAAAATAAAACTGATAAAATATAACACACAAGGAAAATTACTTCAAAACTTCGCGTCTAAGAAGAAAAAAAAAAACTTACATTCCATAATTCTTTTTCTTCACGACAAACTTTTGAGCCTCGCGTCATTAGTATTCACAAGTTCCAGTGTTCGAAAGATTACTATTATTATCATCATTATTTTATCATTATTATCATTATCATCATTATTGTTGTTCCTTCCATCTCTTTCTCTGTATTCGTAATGACAATGTGTGTGTGTGTGTGTGTGTGTGTGTGTGTGTGTGTGTGTGTGTGTGTGTGTGTGTATTCCAGAGATCTATTTGTAGCACCGTTGGGAAGAAAGAATGAGAGGCTCGGTGCTGGAGACAACCTTTTCTCCCTCCTGACATTTCACATCCTCCGCGCTAACCACAGGCCTGGGCGGACGAGGTAAAGAGTGCATGTATTTGGCTGCAGCGTAAAGGATACTGGAGGCGGTGGTGGGTCAGATTTAGATACCACAAGCGTGCGGGGGCGGCATCGTGGAGGGCTCGGGTTCAAGTTCCGCCCACCGCTACACGCAGACAGTGAGCCGATTTCACAGTCCAACACAGTGTCTTCGTAACAGCCCGAACCAAACTCTAGAATCCCATACAATCCAAAACGGTGAGGTCTTCGATGCCACACTAAATACACAAGTCTTTTCTTGTATAGTTTCATCAAATTTGTGAACTTAAATATAAACACCAGACACTATACAAGGAAATTTCGAAGGCTCTGGTATTGGTTTGGGAGCTTACTAACCCATCATGGGGAACTGTGAAACTGGCCCAATGTTCAGTCATCGGCGAGTGGCCTAAGACTACCCACATGCTGTCCTGACGACCATCCATCGACCCGGAGTTTA
Organism: Eriocheir sinensis; assembly: GCF_024679095.1. Lineage (NCBI taxonomy): Eukaryota > Metazoa > Arthropoda > Malacostraca > Decapoda > Varunidae > Eriocheir > Eriocheir sinensis. Next base: position 22,606,837 of record NC_066514.1, read on the forward strand.
GCGTAGCTCTTTAACCCCTTGACTGCGGATTTCCTACCAGAAGACATCACGAAGCTACAGGAATGGAACAAAAAGTGGCTGCTACAACTCAATGAAGAAAAATGTAATGTCATGTACCTTGGGAGGGGAAATCCAGCACACCAATACCACATGGGAAACACTCCACTATCCACCACAGAGGCAGAGAAAGACCTGGGAGTGTATGTTACCAGGCTACCAGTGAAGGGATATCCAGCACACCAATACCACATGGGAAACACTCCACTATCCACCACAGAGCCAGAGAAAGACCTGGGTGTGTATGTTACCAGGCTACCAGTGAAGGGATATCCAGCACACCAATACCACATGGGAAACACTCCACTATCCACCACAGAGGCAGAGAAAGACCTGGGTGTGTATGTGACCAGGCTACCAGTGAAGGGATATCCAGCACACCAATACCACATGGGAAACACTCCACTATCCACCACAGAGGCAGAGAAAGACCTGGGAGTGTATGTTACCAGGCTACCAGTGAAGGGATATCCAGCACACCAATACCACATGGGAAACACTCCACTATCCACCACAGAGGCAGAGAAAGACATGGGGGTGTATGTTACCAGGCTACCAGTGAAGGGAAATCCAGCACACCAATACCACATGGGAAACACTCCACTATCCACCACAGAGGCAGAGAAAGACCTGGGAGTGTATGTTACCAGGCTACCAGTGAAGGGATATCCAGCACACCAATACCACATGGGAAACACTCCACTATCCACCACAGAGGCAGAGAAAGACCTGGGAGTGTATGTTACCAGGCTACCAGTGAAGGGATATCCAGCACACCAATACCACATGGGAAACACTCCACTATCCACCACAGAGGCAAAGAAAGACCTGGGAGTGTATGTTACCAGGCTACCAGTGAAAGACAAATCCGTGTTAATCGCAGCGAACGGGTTAAAGAGGATCAAGTCTAGCTCTGGGGGGCAACATGAGCCACGCAAAAATGGCACCACTATAAAACACTTGCCTGCTCCACTAACCGGCTAGGGCAAACTACCACGCTCCATTATGAAAGCCTACCGGTGCCATAGTACAAACGTAATGAAGAAAACAAACTTACACACAAACACACACTTACCCATCCACACACACACACACACACACACACACACACACACACACACACATTGGTCCCATCCCTCATTTCACAGTTGTTGGTTTTATGCTTCATCTGCGCGGGCCAGCGGAGTTAATGGCCCCGGGGGAACACGATGTCACGACCCCTGCCACTACCCCTGCCACTACCCCTGCCACTCCATCCCCCACGGCCAACCCCTGCCATTACCCCTGTCCCTCCATCCCCTGCTTCAATCCCTGTAATTCCATCCCCTGGTACTACCCCAGTCCCTTCACCCCTGGTACTACCCCTGTTCCTTCACCTTTCAATTCAATCTTTGCCGCTTCATCCACGGCCAAACAAGTCACCCATCAACTCCTCTTCCATTACATCCTCTCTCGCTCATCCATCCACTTCTCCTCAGCATCTCCCGCTCATCCACACCTTCTCAAGAGGATGCTGAGATGTGGATGAGATGGTGGATGCTGATGATATGTGGATGAGAGGAGGATGCTGAGATGTGGATGAGAGGAGGATGCTGAGATGTGGATAAGGATGAAGGATGCTGATGACATGTGGATGAGAGGAAGGATGCTGAGGAGATGTGGATGAGAGGAGGATGCTGAGGAGATGTGGATGAGAGAAGGATGCTGAGATGTGGATGAGAGGAGGATGCTGAGATGTGGATGAGAGGAGGATGCTGAGATGTGGATGAGAGGAGGATGCTGAGATGTGGATGAGAATTGTAGATGCTGGAGGTGTGGATGAGTGGAGAATGCTGATATGTGGATGAACAAGAGAAGACGGAATTGAAGGTGGAGGTATGGGTGCCTATAGATAGCTAGACCTCATTTAGAATACACAGTGCATTAATAGGAGGCATCAAAACCGTGTTAGGAGCTTATACATATGACAAAACACAGTACGAAGGACGGAGGAAGAGGAGGAGGAGGAGGAGGAGGAGGAAGATGGGGAGCAGTGTCGGCCAGGGAGGAGGAGGAGGAGTTATGGAAAATGAGAAGTGCACGGTCTGGCGCCTCCATATTGGGTTGGGGCGCCGCGGCATCGAGGAGAATATTGAAGGCGAGGCTCGACCCGCTGTGGAGGCCCCTAGAGGCAGCGGCGGCGGCGGCGGAGGCGGAGGGAGCGGGGGCGGAGGGGGCATCGACTAGCCTTATCCCCCTTCCTGTGCGGCGTCTACTGATGTGTAACTACGCCTGTGGCAAAACTAGCCTTGTGTGGGGAAATGAATTGAAAAGAGTCAGACTTCTAGACACACTGAGCAACACGTCTTCGTAGCTACGGACTAACACCATCGGCCTAATGGCTTATGTGTTAGTTTGGTGCGTTCCTGTGTCTAACAACCACACGGAGGGATAACAGTGATCGGCCTTCTTCCTCTCTCGTGTTTACTA
>NC_066514.1:22614362-22619362 GCF_024679095.1 Eriocheir sinensis
AATCATGGAGAGCCAGGGAGGATGGGAGGAAGGGGAGAGAAGGGAGGAGGAAGAGGGAAAGAGGAAGGGAATGGAAGAGGAAATGTGGGATGCGTGAGGGAAGAGAAGGAGGAAGGAAAGAGAGAATGAATGAGGGAGGGAAGGAAGGAAGGAAGGATAGAAGGAAGGAAGGAAGGATAGAAGGAAGGAAGGAAGTTAAGACAGACAGACAGACATATAGACATAGCGAAAAAGGTAGAAGAGAGAGGAAGAAGAGTTAGCAAGCGAGGGAGAGAGAAGAGGAAGGAAGGAGAGAATGAATGAGGGAAGGAAGGAAGGAAGGAAGGAAGGAAGGAAGTTAAGACAGACAGACAGACATATAGACATAGCGAAAGAGGTAAAAGAGAGAGGAAAAAGAGTTAGCAAGCGAGGGAGAGAGAAGAGGAAGGAAGGAGAGAATGAATGAGAGAAGGAAGGAAGGAAGGAAGGAAGTTAAGACAGACAGACAGACAGATAGACATAGCGAAAGAGGTAGAAGAGAGAGGAAGAAGAGTTAGCAAGCGAGGGAGAGAGAAGAGGAAGGAGAGAATGAATGAATGAATGAATGAAGGAAGGAAGGAAGGAAGAAAAAAAGCTAACAGACAGACAGGCAGATATAGCGAAAGAGGTAAAAGAGAGAGGAAAAAGAGTTAGCAAGCGAGGGAGAGAGAAGAGGAAGGAGAGAGAGAATGAATGAATGAATGAATGAAAGTGAAGGAAGGAAGGAAGAGAGCTAACAGACAGACGGATAGACATAGCGAAAGAGGTAAAAGAGAGGGCAAAAAGAGTTAGCAAGCGAGGGAGAGAGAAGAGGAAGGAGATAGAGAATGAATGAATGAATGAAAGTGAAGGAAGGAAGGAAGAGAGCTAACAGACAGACGGATAGACATAGCGAAAGAGGTAAAAGAGAGAGCAAAAAGAGTTAGCAAGCGAGGGAGAGAGAAGAGGAAGGAGAGAGAGAATGAATGAATGAATGAATGAAAGTGAAGGAAGGAAGGAAGAGAGCTAACAGACAGACGGATAGACATAGCGAAAGAGGTAAAAGAGAGGGCAAAAAGAGTTAGCAAGCGAGGGAGAGAGAGACCTGAACTCAACCCAACCTTACGTAGCCAGCCAACCAGCGAAGGACGCCGCGCCGGGTAGCCAGAGTCGCGGAAAGCCAGGAGTAAATATTAGGCGATGATTTGTTCACAGTTAACACGCCAGGGTAAACACGGCGCCTCCCGCTGATAAATAACGACGATACAGCAAACACGGCCATTAACACAGAGGGAAGGAGGGAGGGAAGGGAACGAGAGGAAGGAGAGAGAGAGAGGATACCGGTTAAGAGGGGAAAACTGAGAGGGAGAGATGAAGGGAAGGGAGAGAAAACCGCAAGAGGGGAAAAGTGAGAGGGAGAGAGGAAAAGAAGAGGAGGGAGGAAGGGAGAGGAAAGTAGGAGAGGGAAGGGAGGGGAAACTGAGAGGGAGGGAAGAATGGAGAGAGAGGAAACCAGCGTAAGAGGGAAAAACTGAGAGAGAGAGAGAGAGAGAGAGAGAGAGAGAGAGAGAGAGAGAGAGAGAGAGAGAGAGAGAGAGAGAGAGAGAGAGAGAGAGAGAGAGAGAGAGAGAGAGAGAGAGAGAGAGAGAGAGAGAGAGATAGAGAGAGAGAGAGAGAGAGAGAGAGAGAGAGAGAGAGAGAGAGAGAGAGAGAGAGAGAGAGAGAGAGAGAGAGAGAGAGAGAGAGAGAGAGAGAGAGAGAGAGAGAGAGAGAGAGAGAGAGAGAGAGAGAGAGAGAGAGAGAGAGAGAGAGAGAGAGAGAGAGAGAGAGAGAGAGAGAGAGAGAGAGAGAGAGAGAGAGAGAGAGAGAGAGAGAGAGAGAGAGAGAGAGAGAGAGAGAGAGAGAGAGAGAGAGAGAGAGAGAGAGAGAGAGAGAGAGAGAGAGAGAGAGAGAGAGAGAGAGAGAGAGAGAGAGAGAGAGAGAGAGAGAGAGAGAGAGAGAGAGAGAGAGAGAGAGAGAGAGAGAGAGAGAGAGATAGCATGTGAGAGAGAGAGAATGCCTCGAGAGAGAGAGAGAGAGAGAAAAGAAAAAGGAGAGAGAATATTCCTGAAACTCTGAGAAAATCGACGAAAAAAAGAGAGAAAAGACGAAAAAGTGAAATAATATGAAATAATAGCAAGAAAATAGATATTGTTTTCTTTTTTTTTTACGCCTTTGTACTGTTTCCTCTGCCGTAAAAAAATAAAAAAAATAAAAAATAAAAATAGAGAACATGGAGCAATGATAAAAGGTAATGGTGGGTGCATAGGGTCCAGCTGCGCGTGGCTGCGGTGCTTATCTCCGATCCATTGGCCCTTTAAGAACAAGAATGAACGAGAGGAAAAACGAGAACGAGAACAAGAATGAACGAGAGGAAAAACGAGAACGAGAACAAGAATGAACGAGAGGAAACACGAGAACGAGAACAAGAATGAACGATTAAGCCTTTGGTGTGGGATTCGAACCCAGGCCCGTGGTGTCGAAGCCAGGCACGCTGACCACTGGACCACGGAGGCGTTTTTGAGCAATAAGACAAAATAGTACAGCTGTCTCCTTTGTTGTTAAAAAAAGAAGAAAAAAAAGGTAAAACAGAACACTAATATATAAGAAACCTCTAAAAGATAACACACAAGACGATGAAAGGTTTGGAAACAATCACTAACACAAGCACCAGGAGATAAACACAAATACACAAGAACACAATTTTAATCCTCGGTAAGGGATCCCACGGCGAGGTCAGGGGTCAGAGGTGTGGGCATTGGGTCATGTTTCAGGGGCGGGGAGGAGAGCGGCGCGGCGTCACTCCGGCGTCACCTCACCAAGACGAGAGGCGGGGTGAAGTGGCTGCCGGTTTGGCCACACAGGGAATACTAGGGCGGCCACGTCTGCCCTGTTTTTTTTTCTACAGCAAAGGAGACAGCACAAGGGCACAAAAAAGGAAACAACAATGAAAAAAAGCCCGCTACTCGCTGCGCCTGTAAAGAATCCGAAGAGGTGGCCGAAAGAGCAGCCAATTACGTGAGAAGAGGTGTCCTGATACCTGATACCTGGTGAAGGGTTTTGTTGTCACCTGTCTCACTATACTCGGTGGAGCGCAGCGGATCAAGTGGTTTGCCTCAGTTCAGTACAGTACCATTTTTTTTTTCAACCCGGCAGCAGTGGGGATCATGATTCTTAATGGTCCCCCCAAGCGAGAAAAATGAGAAAAAATCACCCCTCACACAAACCATTTCATAATATATATCAAAGCATTTGTGATCAGATTATGTATCATCTGTTTTGGGGGGTTTAAATTATGGCACAAATTTGTCCCGTCGCTGCTACACGGTAAAGCCACAAATTTGGCCCGTCGCTGCTACACGGTAAAGCCACAAATTTGGCCCGTCGCTGCTACACGGTAAAGCCACAAATTTGGCCCGTCGCTGCTACACGGTAAAGCCACAAATTTGGCCCGTCGCTGGTACCGGGTTAAGCAGTTACAAGAGAGAAAATCTACCAGCTAAAATAAAAACAAAAAAGGACTGTCGTGAAGGCGCCGTCCAGGGTCGGTTCCGCGGGTTCGAATCCCCACGCTGCCACTTCGATTTTTCAGTCACCGCCGAGTGGCTTAAAACTACCCACATGCTGTCCTGAAGACCACCCATCAACCCGGACTCTAGAGGAAACCGTCCAAGTGAATCAAGAACGAGGTCCATGGAGGCAGCATGAACCAAGAGAAGATGGCGCCACTATAAACACTTGCCTGCGCCATGACGAGCTGGGGACGACTACCATCCAGGACCCTCAAGCAAGCCTACCGGCGCAATAGGCGTAGACGAAAAAAAAAAAAAAACTGACGCTGGACGGGGTGTTTCAGATCATGGTCCAACTACGTGTCATCTCGTGGGCCATGACATATCACAGGCACCCACAGCAGGAACTTTTTTGGGGTGTGTGGTCCATTTGACTGGGCCCTGAGACCACCTTCCGCTGATTTTTTTGTTTTTGGCAGAGAAAACAAATCAAGGACAATAAACAAAGAGAAAACAATAAAAAGCTCGCTAATCGATGTTCATGCAAAACCAAACGGAAGTGGGCAGAGGAGAGGTCAAATTCGGATGGCGGCAACTCATGTGTACTCTCTTATAGGGGCAGTGGTTAGCGGTCTTTTTTATAATATACTTTTGCCCTTGAGCAGCTTCCTTTACTGTAAAAAAAATACCATAGATAGATCAGTGATTAGCGGTCTTTTTTGATAATTTACTTTTGCCCTTGAGCTGCTTCCTTTACTGTAAAAAAATACCATAGAGGGATCAGTGATTAGCGGTCTTTTTTAATAATTTACTTTTGGCCTTGAGTTCCTTCCTTTACTGTAAAAAAAATACCATGGAGGGATCAGTGATTAGCGGTCTTTTTTATAATTTACTTTTGCCCTTGAGCTGCTTCCTTTACTGTAAAAAAAATACCATTGAGGGATCTTCTGCAGGCCGTCCCATCCCATTGGCTGCTGACTAAAACCTTCACCGTCACTGTAAAGACCGGGAGGACAGTGAACAGTGAAGGGCGGCGGCTCGCTGGCCAACAAACCCCCGCCAACAGCCTCCCCCCCCCCCGCTCCCCTACCCTGGGCTGTCCCTACACACACTTAGTAAGGACGAGGAAAAATAATAACATTGAAATATAATGCAAAGTGGCCAGAGTCTTCCCTATGTTGGAAATAATGTTAAAAGATAATGTCCAAAGTTTTCTGTTCCTGGTGGGGTGAGGCTGAGGGCGGGAGGGATGAGGCGGGGTGTGCAAGGTGGGGCGGGGCGGGGCGGGGCGGGGCGGGGCGTGCTTGGGTTCCCTCTGGATTGCTATTCAAGGCTCACACTTCCTCTCTTCCCCTCGACTTGGCGCCTCGCCCGTCCGCCGCAGCCTCGTCAATGACTGGAGGGAACAGCTGCTGGGGCCGCCACCTCCACCACCTCCACCACCACCACCGC
>NC_066514.1:22624362-22651862 GCF_024679095.1 Eriocheir sinensis
CCTCCTCCTCTTCTATTTCTCCTTCCTTCCTTTGTATGGCCGTCTTGTGACCCATTCATATCTTCTTCTTCTTCTTCTTCTTCTTCCTTTTCTTCTTCGTCTAGTAACCCATTCATATCTTCTTCTTCTTCTTCTTCTTCTTCTTCTTCTTCTTCTTCTTCCTCCTCCTCCTCCTCTTCCGCTGTCGTGTCGCGTCCCCTCCTGCCTGCTTGGCCACCGAGGCACCGCGGCAATAAATTAATTTTCGATCTGGTTATCTCTCCCGCCCGGCAGCTGTCGTGGCGCGAGGCGTTGGCTGCTGAGAGTTGTCACCCTCCACGACCCGGCACGGCGATAGGGAGCTTAGCCGTGTAGCCCCACATGTCGCAGTAGTAATATTAGTGATAGCAGTAGTAGGAACAGTAGCAGTAGATGTGGTCTCCTTGTATCCCCGAGTAGCCTCCATGACATCGATCCTCCTCAGCTTGTCCTGCTTGGCTACCACTCTCTCCGTGCTGTCTGGCGGAACGTGAGACAACAGACACTTTGGCTTCTAACATCAGCTATTTCTAAAGGTCAAAGAGGGGGTCAGTCGGGTTCTAATGAGTGTTTCTTTAGGTTCATGGTACAGAAGAGGGGTCAAACTACCATCAGGGTCATACAACTACCCCTGGAAATGCCCACAACTCCTACGAAAGCCTTGTCAAATATGTGTTCTTGGGTGGCGATGTCTTGTAATATGACCCCAAGGTAGACAGGGCGGTATTTTCAGATGCTTTCACCTCTTACATCAACTATTTTCAAAGACCAAAAAAGAGATCAATCGGGTTCTTATGAGTGTATATTTGGGTTCGTGGTATAGAAAAAGGGTCCAACTACCACCAGACATACAGCTATCCCTAGAAATCCCCAGAACTCATATGAAAGCGTTATCAAGTATGTGTTCTTAGTCGCCGAGGTGTTTAAGAATATGACCCTAGTTAGATCGTATTACAAAACATTTCGCCGCCCAAGAACACATATTTGACAAGGCTTTCGTAGGAGTTGTGGGCATTTCCAGGGGTAGTTTTATGACCCTGGTGGTGGTGTGAGTCTTCCTCTGTACCGTGAACCTGAAGAAACACTCATTAGAACCCGACTGACCTCCTCTTTGACCTTTAGAAATGGCTGATGTGAGAAGCGAGTGTGTCTTATATTACCAATCACAGCTGCCCGCCGCTGCCTGGCTGTCGACGCGCCGCGGAGGGCAGGCGGGGACGGAGCTGCTTCTATCTTGGGTCCGTCATCGTGTTTGTTGTCTCTGCTCACGGCCACCAAGATGTCCCTGGAGCCGTTACGAGGGACAGGAATTCGCTACCACTTGCTTAAACGTTGTGTTGTTCTCTTACTCACTGACCCACTGTCCGTTAGACCCACTGAACACTGTCACCTCTGATGTTTATGTTGGTGTTCAGGTCTTCCAATCCAGCCCTTCGAAATCTATAATATCTGAATTGAGGAACAAAGAACGAAAGAGTCTAGAGTCCACAAGAGCCCAGTTATTCCAGAGACGTGTTATCTGCCTGTCTGAATGGCGCCTGATGCAATACACTTTAAACCAACTTGTATAAAAAAATAACAAACCACAGAATATGTTGTAAATATATCAATACATTATACCCTTGCTCCGCGGCCACGCACAGCTGTTTTTAATGTATTCATCTTTGCCCTTGAGTGAATTCCTTTACTGTAAAAAAATAGATTGGTACAGTCGGCAAAAAATGTATCGAACACCCAATAGTCGACTGAACAGACTTTGAGCGAAATCTATAGACATGGTGTTGTGTTGGTTAGGTGGGTGCCAATGGGTAGACTCGACCCACTGGTATCTACCGAGCCGACACAAAACCATGACTATAGGATTCGCTCAAATTCTGTTCAGTCGACGCAGAGGTGTTCGACGCTTTTTCTACCGACTGTGCCTGTGAGCTCGTACGGTTCGCTTCACCCCGTCAACCCGATCATCTACGTATAAGCCACAAAGCTCTTCATCATTGTCATCATCAGTCATTACTATACAATACATTTCCCTGCAGAAGATCCCACTCCTTCTTTCTTACCTCCCTCCTTACCTTCCTACCTACCCACTTAACAACGCTTCAGCCAAGTTAAGCAGTTTTATTTGATACTTTCTGGGCCTTTTTGCATATTTTTTTATCTTGTTCCAATTGCGGTTTTGTTTGTTTTTCATGCTAGTCAAGATTGCTGAGGGTCGGTTCCGCTGGTGTAGTTTTTTTCTGCTTTGTTAACCTCTCGACTACGGATTTCCTACAAGAAGACATCACCAAGCTTCAGGAATGGAACAAAAAGTGGCTGCTACAATTCAATGAAGAAAAATGTAAAGTCATGTACCTTGGGAGGGGATATCCAGCATACCAATACCACATGGGAAACACTTCACTATCCACCACAGCGGCAGAAAAAGAACTGGGAGTGTATGTTACCAGGCTACCAGTGAAGGGATATCCAGCATACCAATACCACATGGGAAACACTCCACTATCCACCACAGCGACAGAAAAAGACCTGGGAGTGTATGTTACCAGGCTACCAGTGAAGGGATATCCAGCATACCAATACCACATGGGAAACACTTCACTATCCACCACAGCGGCAGAAAAAGACCTGGGAGTGTATGTTACCAGGCTACCAGTGAAAGCCAAATCCGTGCCAATCGCAGCGGACGGGTTAAAGGCATTTCCCAGTGCTCTCCATATATCTCCCTACCTGATGTTAAGAGCAAGCGTGCTTCATCAGGCTCCGGGGACGATTCTCATTTCATCTCTCACCCCGATTCTGTATCTTTCCTCCTGTTTTCCTCACCTTTCCCCCACTTTCCTCCCACCTCTCCTCCTCTTTCCCCTCGCCACACTTTTCCTCCAACTGCTCCTTTCCTCTCATAAGAACATAAGAACATAAGAACGTAAGGAGTCTACAAGAGGCCGGTTGGTCTATACAAGGCAGGTCCTGTAAGTCTAACCCAACCTTACCTCACTATATGGTCGTTAAGTGGCTTGTTAGTAAATAGGGAGTCACACAGCTATATTACCGTTAGTTAGGTAGGTAGTTAAATAGGTAGTTTAATAATTAGTTAAACAGAGTCAGCTAATTAGATCGTTAGTTACTTTTACGATATTCGGTATTAGTTAATTTATTTATTTTTGTTTATTTCTTATTTTTTATTTATTTTATTTATTTTGTTTTCTATTGATTTTTCTTTTTGTTTTCTTTCTTTTCTTTTCCTGTATTTTGTTTTTTATTGGTGTTTTTAACTCTCTCTCTCTCTCTCTCTCTCTCTCTCTCTCTCTCTCTCTCTCTCTCTCTCTCTCTCTCTCTCTCTCTCTCTCTCTCTCTCTCTCATTATGTCATCTGGTAGTTCCTTCACTCTTCTCCTCCATTTCTCTCACCTTTCCTCCTCTTTTCCTTCACCATGCTGCGAATTTTCCTTCTTAGAATCACACACACACACACACACACACACACACACACACACACACACACACACACACACACACACACACACACTCTATCTATCTATCTATCTTCTAGGCTGCCACTATCTCCTTCGCTGTCAATCTGTTATCAGCCTACGCACAATATGGCCAACCCACGCCCACCAAAAGGGTATAAAAAAACTCCTTCCCGTGGCCTCGGCGTGGGCGTGAGGTAAAGGAGCGCCACCCGAGCCTGGAGCCATAGAACACCTTTATTAGGGCGACGCGAAACTGATAGACTTTGTCCTTGTTACCGCCAGAGTGTGAGGGAAGAGAAAATGTCCAGGGCGAGGCGAGGGAAAAGAGGAGGAAAGGTGAGGAGGCATGGGAGGAGAGGTGAGGGAGGTGGAGGAAAGGTGTTGAGGGAAAAGAGGAGGAAAGATGAGAGGGATGGGAGGAAAGGTGAGGAAGGTGGAGGAAAGATGCAGAGGGAAAAGAGGTGGAGAGATGAGAGGAAAGTGAGGGAAGAGAGAAGGAGAGGAGAGAGAAAAGGTCTGTAGAGGGAAAAGAGGAGGAAAAATGAGAGGAAAGTGAGGGAAGAGAGAAGGAGAGGAGAGAGAAAAGGTCTGTAGAGGGAAAAGAGGAGGAAAAAGGGGAGGAAAGTAGAGAAAAGGTTAGAGGAAAAGGAGGAAAGAGTGGAGGAAAGGTGAGGTGAGGGAGGCATAGGAGAGGTGTTGAGGGAAAAGGAGGAGGAAAAGTTGGAGGAAAGTAGAGAAAAGGTTAGAGGAAAAGGAGGAAAGAGTGGAGGAGAGGAGAGGTGAGGGAGGCATAGGAAAGGTGTTGAAGGAAAAGGAGGAGGAAAAGTTGGAGGAAAGTAGAGAAAAGGTGGAAGGAAAAGGAGGAAAGAGTGGAGGAGAGGAGAAAGGATAGGTAGAGCGCGGACTGCGGCAGATAATGGATAGAGAAGGGAAAGAGGGCATCACAAGAGGTACATTATTATTTTTTTTACAACAAAGGAGGCAGCTCAAGGGCACAAAAAAAGGAAACAATAATAAAAAAAAGCCCGCTACTCGCTGCTCCTAAAAAGAGTCCAAAGAGGTGGCCGAAAGAGAGGTCAATGAAAGGTCAATTGTTTTTTCTTCCGTTAGCCCAATGCAGCGCTGAGAGGCGGGGTCACCTTGCGATTAGAAAACTACTTAATATGACCTCGAATAAGAAAGATAAGGCCTGGAGTGTTTACTGGCATCTCTCTCTCTCTCTCTCTCTCTCTCTCTCTCTCTCTCTCTCTCTCTCTCTCTCTCTCTCTCTCTCTCCATACATCACCAATACACTATATACTATTAAGAGGGGAGGAGACGCTGAATGGAGTGAGGGAGAAGGAAGGAAGAGGAGGGCGGTGGGTGAAGGAGGGAGAGAAACTGAACAGGCAAAAAAATCAGAAACATTTAAGTTACGGCGAGGACAGGAGACGGACCAGCGGATATGGAGACCAGAGGGATGAGGAGAGGGCGGTGGAGGAGGGAGGGACGGTGCACGGTAGCAGATATAGACACACTTTGAGGTATTGGTAAGTCGACGAAACAACGAAGAACAACGGAGCAGCGGGAGGCAGAGGGATAGAGAACGGGAAGACTTGAGGACGCATGAAAGAGCGGGGACATGCAGGCTCAGGGGAATGTCCAAGGCAGGAGCGGCAGCGGCGGGACAATCAGGGTAATCCGGGAATGAAAGCCTCGTCGCATAAGACCCCGGCCCGTCCCATTACCGCCGCTCGCTGCATATACGAGACGGACGACCCAGGCGGCGATGCTGATTGAAGGCGTGTGAGGGTGAGGCGGCGATCTCTTACTGCTCGACACTGAAGCCCGAATCCATAAACGCTTCGGGGCTCACACGCTCACATTTGATAAGGTGTTTGTAGTGGTTGTGCTATAATGTGATAGTTTGACGAGGCTTCTGCACAGTGAACGTGAAAAAAACACCATTGAGAACCCGACTAAGTTCCTCTGTGGCCTGTAAATAGTTGTGAGAGGCGGAAATGTCAGAATACAGGCCTAAGACATCGTGACAGACCGACATCACAACCTCTTCCTCCCTCGCTCCGTCCTTCTCCCTCCCTCGCTCCCTCCTTCTCCCTCCCTCGCTCCCTCCTTCTTCCTCCCTCGCTCCCTCCTTCTTCCTCCCTCGCTCCTTCCTTCTCCCTCCCTCGCTCCCTCCTTCTCCCTCCCTCGCTCCCTCCTTCTTCCTCCCTCGCTCCTTCCTTCTCCCTCCCTCGCTCCCTCCTTTTTCCTCCCTCGCTCCCTCCTTCTCCCTCCCTCGCTCCCTCCTCACAATACACCTTCATACCTTATAGGCAGACCCTCGACCCTTCCTTGTCTCTCTCCTTCCCTCCCTTCTCTAACCTATATTTCTCTCGTTTACGCTGTCCTTTTCTTCCGCTCTCACTATAAAATAACCCTCCCTCTTTCCCTCCCTCTCTCTCACTCTCTCTCCACTAGCCCCCTCCCTCCCTCTCTCTCTCTCCACTAGCCCCCTCACTCCCTTCCGCTGTAAGTGATGCCTCGGCCGCCGCCTTGTCTCCGGGAATGCCTCACTCGCATCGACATTCAATAAGACTCCCAAAGACGGAAATAATCGGATTAAAATAGCGTGCCTGATTAATGGAGAGAAGGAGGAAAAGGAGGAGGAGGAGGAGATAGATTTAGAGTTGGTGGAGGAGAAGGAATAAGAGGAAGAGGTGAAAAGGAAGATGAGATGGAGGAAGAGAAGTAACAGGAGAGAGGAAGAGAGGAAGGAGAAGGAAGAGGAGGAGGAGGAGGAGGAGGAGGAGAGAGTCTGCAAGCGACAAGATGAAGATGGCAAAGTCGAAGAAAAGGAGGAAAAAAAAAAAGATAAAAAAAGATAGAAAAGAAAGCGAATAAAAGAAGGAAGAGGGAAAAGAGGAGAGAGAGAGAGAGAGAGAGAGAGAGAGAGAGAGAGAGAGAGAGAGAGAGAGAGAGAGAGAGACACACACATCCAAGCACCAATCCACACACACACACACACACACACACACACACACACACACACACACACACACACACACACACACACACCTTGATTCACTTACCTGCCTGATTACCTCACTTCTATTATAATCGAGTCAGCACTAATTGCACGGCCTTCCAGAACACCTCCGCCGCCCCCACCGCCGCCGCCGCCATCTGGAGGACACACTGACCCGGGGGGGGGGGGGGTAGGAAGAGGGGGAGGAAAGTACTAGAGAGGCATGAGGGAAGAAAAGAGAGAGAGAGAGAGAGAGAGAGAGAGAGAGAGAGAGAGAGAGAGAGAGAGAGAGAGAGAGAGAGAGAGAGAGAGAGAGAGAGAGAGAGAGAGAGAGAGAGAGAGAGAGAGAGAGAGAGAGAGAGAGAGAGAGAGAGAGAGAGAGAGAGGAGGAGATGGAGGACATGTAGAAATAGCAATGTTACAACCGTTCTGCTTCTGGTTAACTTATTTACAATGTTATGGCAATGTACAGCTTGAAGTCCCTCCCTTCCTTCCCTCCCCTACGTTCCCTTCCCTCTCTTTCCTTCACCTTCCCTTCCTTCCCTCCCCTACGTTCCCTTCCCTCCCTTTCCTTCTCCTTCCCTTCCTTCCCTCCCCTACGTTCCCTTCCCTCCATTCCTTCCCTCCCTTTCCTTCTCCTCCCCTCTTCTTCCCTCCCTTCCCTTCCCGACGCCCTCTTCTTCCCTCCATCCCACCCCTCCCTCCTCCCCTCAGCGACCCCTTCCCTCCATTCCTTCCCTCCCTTTTCTTCTCCTTCCCTCTTCTTCAATACCTTCCCTTCCCGACCCCCTCCTCTTTCCTCCATCCCACCCCTCCCTCCTTCCCTCAGCGACCCCTTCCCTTATTTCCTTCCCTCCCTCCCTTACTTTTCCCTCCTCTCCCATTCCTTCCCCTCCACTCCTTTCCTTCACCTTATACTCTTGCTCCTTTTCTTCTCCTTCCTTCCTTCCTTTATCTTACATTTCTTTCATTCTTTTTCATCCCCCTTCCTTCCCTCTATTCTTTTTTTTTTCATTTTCATTTTTTTCTTATTTTCCTTATTCTTTCCTTCCTCCTATTCCTCTTATTTTTATTCCGTTCTATATTTTTTGTCCTTCCTTCCTTCCTTCCTTCCTTTTCTCTCCTCCATATCCTTACCAGAGGAGAGAAAAGGAGGAGGAGGAGGAGGGTCACCCGAGGGCAGAGGTCAAGAGAGAGAGAGAGAGAGAGAGAGAGAGAGAGAGAGAGAGAGAGAGAGAGAGAGAGAGAGAGAGAGAGAGAGAGAGAGAGAGAGAGAGAGAGAGAGAGAGAGAGAGAGAGAGAGAGAGAGAGAGAGAGAGAGAGAGAGAGAGAGAGAGAGAGAGAGAGAGAGAGAGAGAGAGAGAGAGGCTGCCACTGGTATTATGCAAATTCTGATCTTTCATTAAACTATAAATACTCTCCACTGACACGAGCAGGAGGAGGAGGAGGAGGAGGAGGAGGAGGAGGAGGAGGAGGAGGAGGAGGAGGAGGAGGAGGAGGAGAGAGAGGCTGGAGGAGGAGGAGGAGGAGGAGGAGGAGAGAGAGGCTGGAGGAGGAGGAAGCGAAAGAAAATGAAAAAAAAGAAAGAATATTTATATAAGGAAAAGAAAGGGAAAGGTAAAGGAGGAAGAGGAAGAAGAACACAAAGAAACACAAAGGAAGAACAAACAACAGCAGACCTGCTGGTCCTTACGAGGCTGTTTGTGACAAGCTACACTAACTATCTAATCAAAGGTGGAAGATGAAGGACAGCAAAGGCGAAGGCTCCTCCCCACCCCCCCATCCCTCCAGCCAAAGCTGGCAGGAAAGGAAAAAGAACCATGCAGCATGGAAAAACTGCATGGAAATTATGTAGGAAAGAGGAAAGAACTACCATTACTGCTACCACTAACCGGGCGATAAAAGCGGACAAGGACACCAGTATTCGAAAGAACTTAACGTTATTACGACAATGAGTAATATCTTAGTTGCTGCTTGGATTAAAAACACTTGTCTGATCTATTCTTGAAGGCCGTAACTGTTGTACTATCAACGACATCACAAGGTAGAGAGTTCCAAACATTAACAACGCGATTGAAGAAGAAGTGTTTAGCTTCGTACGACGAGAATCTTTTACCACTTATCTTCAAATTGTGATTTCTTCTTGTTCTTTTAGATCGATCAATTGTAAAGTAATCTTCCGCATTAATATCACTGAATCCTTTGAACATTTTAAACACTTCTATTAGATCGCCTCGCATTCTTCGTTTTGATAGGCTGAATAAATTTACTTCTTTAAGCCTTTGTTCATATGACAGATTTCTCAACCTAGGAATCATCTTTGTTACTCTTCGTTGGACCCGTTCCAACTTTTCTATGTCTTTTCTGTAGTAGGGAGACCAAAACTGTACACAGTACTCTAACGGGGTTGAACCAACGAATTATACAGTTTTAATATTACTTTTTCCGATTTATTATTAAAGACTCGTCCGATGAAGCCAACCAATTTGTTTGCGGTTTTAACTACCTCTGAACAATGCTGACCGGGCTTTAAATCGCTTGATATAGTGATTCCAAGATCCTTTTCTTTACTTACTGCAGAAAGTTGTTGGCCATTCATTACGTACCGAACGCGATTGTTATTTTTTCCGATGTGCAACACTTTACATTTGTCAACGTTAAATTTCATTTGCCATTGATTGGCCCAACGTGCAAGTCGATCTAGATCTGATTGTAAAGCTTCTTCGTCGAGTGTCGCAGTTACTTTACTTGCAATTTTTGTGTCATCAGCAAATTTTGATACTTTGCAAGTGAGCCCATCATCGATATCATTAACATAAATTAAGAAGAGCATGGGGCCAAGCACTGATCCTTGAGGTACGCCGCTGCTGACATCGAGCCAGTTAGATGTAACACCGTTTAGAACTACTCTCTGTTTCCACTCAGAGAGCCAGTCCACAAGCCAATTGTGAATGTTGTGAGGAGGAGGAGGAGGAGAAAGAAAAGAAGGAAAGGAAAGAAATTTATATAAAGAAAAGAAAAGGAGAGGTAAAGGAGGACGAAGAGGAGAAAGAGGAGGAGAGAAGGAAGAGGAGGAGAGAGAGAGAGAGAGAGAGAGAGAGAGAGAGAGAGAGAGAGAGAGAGAGAGAGAGAGAGAGAGAGAGAGAGAGAGAGAGAGAGAGAGAGAGAGAGAGAGATAGAGAGAGAGAGAGAGAGAGAGAGAGAGAGAGAGAGAGAGAGAGAGAGAGAGAGAGAGAGAGAGAGAGAGAGAGAGAGAGAGAGAGAGAGAGAGAGAGAGAGAGAGAGAGAGAGAGAGAGAGAGAGAGAGAGAGAGAGAGAGAGAGAGAGAGAGAGAGAGAGAGAGAGAGAGAGAGAGAGAGAGAGAGAGAGAGAGAGAGAGAGAGAGAGAGAGAGAGAGAGAGAGAGAGAGAGAGAGAGAGAGGGGAAAATCACGCTATCCATCACTCGCTTTACGGTACAAGATAATTGGTCATGGGAGGGAGGAGGGGGAGGAGGGGGAGGAGGGAAGGGAGGGAGGGAGAATGGGAGGGAGGGAAAGGGGAAGAAAGTGCGTGAGAAGAAAGGAAGAGAGAAAAGTGTCTGTGATTTCTTTGTTTATTTCTTTTTCTCCTTATCTATCAATCTGTCTATCTATCTATCCGTTTATCTGTCTTTCTGCATATCTGTGTCTATTCATCTATGTATCTGTCTATCTATCTATCTATCCAAGGTCACACACACACACACACACACACACACACACACACACACACACACACACACACACACACATGAGACAACCTTCAAATTCTTCTCCTCGCGGTCAACAAGAATGTCCTTTTACCCTCGCGAAGCCAAACCCATATTTTTGAACCATATTAATTGACCTCTCTCTCTCTCTCTCTCTCTCTCTCTCTCTCTCTCTCTCTCTCTCTCATCTCTATACGCTTGCTTGCCTCGGTGTGTGTGTGTGTGTGTGTGTGTGTGTGTGTGTGTGTTTAGATGAGAGATAAGGAGAAATAGCCAATTGAAGTGAAGGAAGAAGAAGAGGAAAAAGAAGAGGAAGGGGAAGAAGTGGAAGAAAAAGAAGAAAACTAGAAGGGGAAGGAGGATCAGAAAGATAAAGATAGATATATAGATAGATAGATAGACAGATAGATAGATAGAATAGAATAAAAAGAAATAAAAAAAAAGGAATCAGAGGAAACGAAGAAAAAAAAAGGTGACTACAGGAAGAGGAGACTACCCAAGGAGGAGGAGGAGCAGGAGGAGGAGTGACACGGGGGGGGTGGGGGTGGGGGGGGCGAGGGGGGCTACAGGACAATTAGCAACTCACATAATGACCCCGACTGTAAACCTAACATCTTACTGCCCATTACGAGGAGGAGGAGGAGGAGGAGGAGGAGGAAGAGGAGGAGGAGGAGGAAGCGAATTTAAGGTGAACAGGATGTAGAAGAATGATAGGGAGGAGTGAGGGGATTGAGCGAAAGAAGGGGAAGAGGAGGAGGAGGAGGAGGAGGAAGAGGAGGAGGAGGAGGAGGAGGAGGAGGAGAAGAGGAAGGAGAAAAGAGGAACAAAAAGTAATAATGAAAAGAGGATGAAAAAAACAACGAAGAGGAAGGAGAGAGACGAAGATTAAAGAGGAGGAGGAGGAGGAGGAGGAGGAGGAGGAGGAGGGGAAAAAGGAATAAGGGTAATTTGAGGCATAAACAATATATCCACGTTACCTCAGTGCTCATCTCCGTCACCTCAGAACCAAATACCCCCCAAAACACAAGGCTGGTATCGAACCCTGACCAGCCAACTCGTAGGTCGGCACGCCAACCACTACGCCACGGAGGAGAGAGGAACTAATGAGAGAGAGAGGGAAAGGCAGAAGGGAGCGAATCAAGGGTTAGGAAAGAAGAACGAGAATAATGAAAAGGAAAGGGAGGAGGGAAGGGAGAAGGGGAGAGGAGAGTGCAGAGAAGAATAATTATAATGTGAGGGGAGAGGAAGGGAAGGGAAGGGAAGGGAAGGGAAGGGAATGAGTGATGAAGGCAAATAATAAGGAAGGGAAGTAGATGAGAAAGGGATATAGGAAGAGAGAGAGAGAGAGAGAGAGAGAGAGAGAGAGAGAGAGAGAGAGAGAGAGAGAGAGAGAGAGAGAGAGAGAGAGAGAGAGAGAGAGAGAGAGAGAGAGAGAGAGAGAGAGAGAAAGAAAGAAAGAAAGAAAGAAAGAAAGAAAGAAAGAATAAATAGAAAATAATAAAAAAAAGGAAAAAGAGAAAGAATAGAGAACCACCACCACCACTACCACCACCACCACCATCATCACCACCACTACCACCACCACCACCATCACCACCACCTTCCCTGCTAACCCACGTCTTCCTAAGTGAGAGAAGGAGGAAGTGGAGGAAAGGTGAGGCATGGAGGGAAGGAGGAAGAAGGTGTGGAGGGAAGCTTGTGAGGGAGGGAAAAGGAGGAGGAGGAGGAGGAAACACACACACACACACACACACACACACACACACACACACACACACACACACACACACACACACACACACACACACACACACACACACACACACACACAAACGTAGGATAAAAGGCAGCTGTGGCGGAGGTTATGACACCCATTATGCAGAGGAGGAGGAGGAGGAGGAGGAGGAGGAGGAGGAGGAGGAGGAGGAGGAGGAGGAGGAGGAGAAAATGGAGGAAGAAAAAAGAAAAAGAGAAGGATGCTGAGTACGAGAG
Organism: Eriocheir sinensis; assembly: GCF_024679095.1. Lineage (NCBI taxonomy): Eukaryota > Metazoa > Arthropoda > Malacostraca > Decapoda > Varunidae > Eriocheir > Eriocheir sinensis. The sequence continues at coordinate 22,636,581 of NC_066514.1, forward strand.
AGAGAGAGAGAGAGAGAGAGAGAGAGAGAGAGAGAGAGAGAGAGAGAGAGAGAGAGAGAGAGAGAGAGAGAGAGAGAGAGAGAGAGAGAGAGAGAGAGAGAGAGAGAGAGAGATTATTATTATTATTATTAGTAGTAGTAGTAGTAGTAGTAGTAATGGAAGAAGTAGGAGGAGGAGGAGGAGGAGGGCAATCAAGAGGAGGAGGAAGAGGAGGAGGATTAGAAGGAGAAGAGGAGGAGGAGGAGGAAGACTGGAAGTATCCGAGGTCTTGTCTACATCTTCCCCGGGGCAGGGACGGAGATGAGTGCTTGTAGGGGTCGCGGAGGAGGAGGGGGAGGAGGAGGAAGGATAAATAAGACCCGGAGGAGGAGGAGGAGGAGGAGGAAGAGCAAGGGCAAGAGGTCAAAGTGTGGGCAGGACAAGAAGAGCGAAGGAGGGTTGAGGGCGGGGCGGGGCACAGGAAGCAAGCGAGGTGGTGTCTTGGGTAGTGGACGACAGCGAGAAGGAAAGGAAGGGAGAGGAGAGTTAAGGAAGAAAGGAGGAAGATCAGAGGTGGGGGAGGCTATAGGTTCTTACTCTCTCATTATCAAACGTTTGTGGCTCTTGTTACGAACGTTTTTCAAGGCCATAGAGGAGCTAGCCTTCCAGAACTACCGCTAGCCTTCCAGAACTACAACTAGCCTTCCAGAACTACCGCCAGCCTTCCAGAACTACAACTAGCCTTCCAGAACTACCGCCAGCCTTCCAGTACTACCGCTAGCCTTCCAGAACTACAACTAGCTTTCCAGAACTACCTCTAGCCTTCCAGAACTACCTCTAGCCTTCCAGAACTACCTCTAGCTTTCCAGAACTACATCTAGCTTCCAGAACTACCGCCAGCCTTCCAGAACTACCCCTAGCCTTCCAGAACTACCGCTAGCCTTCCAGAACTACCCGCTAGCCTTCCAGAACTACCGCCAGCCTTCCAGAACTACAACTAGCCTTCCAGAACTACACTCTAGCCTTCCAGAACTACAACTAGCCTTCCAGAACTACACTCTAGCCTTCCAGAACTACCGCTAGCCTTCCAGAACTACAACTAGCCTTCCAGAACTACCTCTACCCTTCCAGAACTACACTCTTGCCTTCCAGAACTACCGTTAGCCTTCCAGAACTACCCGCTAGCCTTCCAGAACTACCGCCAGCCTTCCAGAACTACCCGCTAGCCTTCCAGAACTACCGCCAGCCTTCCAGAACTACAACTAGCCTTCCAGAACTACATCTAGCTTCCAGAACTACACTCTAGCCTTCCAGAACTACACTCTAGCCTTCCAGAACTACCGCTAGCCTTCCAGAACTACAACTAGCCTTCCAGAACTACACTCTAGCCTTCCAGAACTACACTCTAGCCTTCCAGAACTACCGCCAGCCTTCCAGAACTACACTCTAGCCTTCCAGAACTACACTCTAGCCTTCCATAACTACACTCTAGCCTTCCAGAACTAGCGCTAGACTTTCTAAACTATCGCTAGGGTCAAAAAACTACCCACTGAGGCCCCGACAACTTCCGCAAGACACCTATGAGATCGATGGACTGGGGCTTCGAGGCGTTTGACAATAAGGATGATTTGATACTATTGAACAAGGAGAGATAACAGAGAGGAGAAGGAACTCGTATATTTTATTTCACTATACTTTTTCTTATTTTAGTTTTTGTTATCGTTGTTATTTTTTTCTTTTGTTTATCTTTTTTTAATCGTTGTTCTTTTCTTCTTATAATTCCTTTTAAATGTACTATTGCCAGCTTTTCTTTCCCTCCTCCTCCTCCTCCTCCTTTTTTTTGTGTCTTTTTTTACTTCTCTCATTCTTCTTTTCTTCCTTTCCTTCTTCTGTTTCTTCTACTACTTCTCTCATTCTTCTTCTTTTCTTCCTTTCCTTCTTCAAACTCCTCTTTTTCTTCTTTTTCTCCGCCTTCTCGTCTCCCCCTCCCCACACATTAGTCACCCACCACCACCACCACCACAGCCCTCCCCTACCACCACCACCTCCACCACCACCACCACCACAAGTCAGGGAGTCAGCCAGCATTGTGTGGTGAGGCAGTCAGCCATCCTTCTCGGCCCTAACCTGTAATCTTCAGTTTAGGTCCATTGTGTTCACTAATCTGATAGAACGGCCATACAACGGAACCGTCTATTCTTGTTGTTGTTGTTCTTTTGTATTGTTGTTATTTTTTGTCTTCTCGTTCTTGTTCTCGTTCTGTTGTATTCTTGTTCTATTCACGTTCCCCTTCCTCTACTTGTTCATGTTCTGTTTGCTCTTGTATTGATGTTCTTGTTTTGTTCTTTGGTATTGTTGTATTTCTGTTGTATTCTCGTTGTATTCATGTTCTTCTTATCTCTTCTTTTTGTTCTTGTACTTGTTGTTTCTGTTGTCATTTCTTGTATTCCTGTTGTCTTCATGTCCTTTTCTTCTTTTCTTGTTTTACTTTTTCTTCCTGGTCTTTCTGTTTTTGTCGTATTCTTCTTAATTTCTTTTTTACTTATTCTCGTTCTTGTCTGTGTTAATTTTCTCACGAACCGGAAAACAGGGCATGAATAGCGGTGTCGCCCGTAAGATAATGGATTTGATGGGGGCTTAAAGGCAAGAGCTATCGCCTCCCTCAGTGTTACCTATAAATTATAAGTCACAAGAACATTAGGAGTCTACAAGAGGCCCGTGGACATAGACAACGCAGCTCCTGTGAACCTAACCCCACCTAACATCACTGTCCATGAATTTATCTAGTCTATTTCTGAAGTCACTCGTGTGGTTTAGATAGACAGGAAGGACCGCAAGCTGAACGGGCGGGAAATGGACGGCGGAGAAAGGCTGAGGAAAGTGATCAATAGGACAGCTGGATTGATGAGTGGGGAGGAGGAGAAGGAGGAGGAGGAGGAGGAGAAAGAGGAGGAGGAAGATCATTAGAGGGGGTAAGGTGTGTCTTGAGTTAGTGAGCTAAGAGATTGGTAAGATTTTTTCTCATACATCTCTCTCTCTCTCTCTCTCTCTCTCTCTCTCTCTCTCTCTCTCTCTCTCTCTCTCTCTCTCTCTCTCTCTCTCTCTCTGACCTTCTGGCGGGGAAAGGGTCAGCGATTGTGCTCAGGGGAGTGTGGGAAGTGACTTTGAAGGGTAAGTGACGTGGGGCAAGATAAGTCGGGGCGGGTCGGGGCGAGATCGGGGTGGGTCGGGGTGGGGTCGGGGCAGGTCGGGGTGGGGTCGGGGCGGGAGTGGCTCGGAGGTTGATGGATCCCCGCGCCGAGGCTTCAGTTTCGGGTTTAATTTGCCCGCTGGATCGCTTTTTACAGATAATGATCCGATATTGTTTGAGCGACCCAGATAATGGCAGCGGTGGTGGTGGTGGTGGTGGTGTGTGTGTGTGTGTGTGTGTGTGTGTGTGTGTGTGTGTGTGTGTGTGTGTGTGTGTGTGTGTGAGTTAGATATGGCATTCAATTCAGATTAACCCAGTGTAAGTTCGGATAGATTATATTATGTTAGGTAAGTTAAGTTTGAAGTGAGGTCAGGTTAAGTTAAGTTCGAGGTGAGGTGAGGTCACGTCAGGTTGCCATGTTATATTCGGTCAGTTCATGTTAGGTTCAGTTAGATTAGGAAAGGTTATGTGAGGTCAGATTCGGTCAGGTCGAGTTAAGTCCTGGTATGTTCGGCCAGGCTAGGTTAGGCTCGGTTAGATCGTCAGGCCATGTTAAGTTAGGTTACACTAGGTTAGATCCGATTAGTTGCGGTCATGTCAAATTTAGTTTCATTAAAATCAGATTAGGTTCGGTCAAGTCAGGTTAGGTGAAAGAGTAAAAAGCTTGGACGGATCGGATTATGTTCAGTCAGGTCAGGTTGGGTAACAGAGAGAAAAAAAACACCACAAGGAGCAATACACCCCCTCACAGCAACCCCAGACGGCCCTCTATAATCACAGACACGTTGAGGGCGGCGCAGCAGGCAAGATGCACCTCCAGGACCTTGGGTGGGGCGCGGATTTACGGTCCTACCCGCCCCTACACATCTTCAAGCCACTCATCCCTTCTCTCCCCTTCCTCCCACACGGCAGGGCTGAGGCCGAGACTAATTGTGGTGGCAGGGGCGGCCGTCGCGTGTCCTCCTCCCCTGCAGGTCAATAAATTTCACTCATCAGCGGTCAATCCCCCTCATCACGGCGGCCTGTTCGCGAACCCTTGATTACCGCGGCGACCTGACCAACCAGGGAGTCAGTCAGTCAGTCAGTCAGTCAGTCAGTCATCTAGCTAGGTGGAAAAAGTACTGGTTTCTGCTGTCAGTCATCCAGCCAGTCAGTCAGCCAGTCAGTCAGTCAAGTTAGTTAGATAGTCAGTCAGTCAGTCACTCAATCAGTCAGTTAGTCAGTCAGCCAGTCAGCAAGTCAGTCATCTAGTCAGTTAGCTAGTCAGTCAGTTAGTCAGTTAGCCAGTCAGTCAGTTAGTCAGTTAGCCAGTAAGTCAGCCAGTCATTTAGTCAATCCGTCAGCCAGTCAGTTAGCCAGTTAGCCATTCAATGAGCCAGCAAGCAAGAAAGTTAGCCAGCCAGTCAGTCAGTCAGCCAGTCATTTAGTCAATCCGTCAGCCAGTCAGTTAGCCACTTAGCCATTCAATCAGTCAGCGAGCAAGGAAGTTAGCCAGCCAGTCAGTCAGTCAGCCAGTCATTTAGTCAATCCGTCAGCAAGTCAGTTAGCCACTTAGCCATTGAATCAGTCAGCAAGCTAGAAAGTTAGCCAGCCAGCCATTTAGTCAATCCGTCAGCAAGTCAGTTAGCCACTTAGCCATTGAATCAGTCAGCAAGCAAGGAAGTTAGCCAGTCTGTCAGTCAGCCATTCAGTCAGCCTTCTCCAACCCAAGTCGACACTCCCGTCACCTGCCCCTTCCTTACCCTTCCCAAGCACGACCTTTCCTTCCCAAGCTTCCCTAAACACTGTCTAATCAACATCTCTCATTTTGGCCTCACGAAATTGACCTCTCTTTTTGGCCACTCCTTTGACCACTATTCAGGATCAGTAAGTAGCAGGATTTTTTTTTACATTTTTCTTTACGCCCTTGAACAGTCTCCTTAGCTGTAAAAAAAAAAAAAAAAAACTCCCTACGCCCTTTCCTGCCCTTCCTCCTCCTCCTTCTCCAATAGTCTATTTACCCTTTCCTCTTTTTCAGCTTCTTTTTTCTCCATCTTCTTCCTCCTGTTTCTATTTGTATGTCTGTCTGTCTGTCTCCTCGGCCCCCCGTCACCTTCCCGTCATGGCAGTAACGTGTGTTCGTCTCGCTCCGTTTAGTGACGCAGAAATTGGCGTCACGGTGCCCCGGCCACTCCCTTCCCCTCGTTGATGTTGTTGTTGTTGTTGTTGTTGTTGTTGTTGTTGTTGTTGTTGTTGTTGTGGTGGTGGTGGTGGTGGTGTTTTGTTACTGTAATTGTTGTTCTTGTTGTTCTTTTTACTACTACTACTACTACTACTGCTACTACTACTACTACTACTACTACCTCTACTTTGTTTGTTCTTCCCAGCGGCAGATGATGGGCAAGGAATACACCATGACACACACACACACACACACACACACACACGAGACGGAACGGAACGAGACACACACACCAGATTAAAAGGCAAAGATGACCACCTAATTCAACAATCAACCTTGCCAAACACACACACACACACACACACACACACACACACACACACACACACACTGAACGCCCCCATCTTCCATACCCCAAAACACATACATTGACAACCCCTCCATCAGTATCCCCCCCCCCTTCCCTTCCACCCCAAACCACAAAAGAATTACACACACACATACACACACATACACACCTAATAGTTTTTCAAAAGCTCTCCCGTCAGTGTTTACGCGGAAGAGAGTGTTTTATTAATAGAAGACTCACGCCTACAGATACGAGGGGAGGATTGTGTTTGCCTGATATTACACTGAGCAGCCTCCCTTTGATGGTACTCCGGCCCGAGGGACTCCCACGCAGCTCAAGGCAACCCGCGAATTATACAACACAAAGGGCAGAAAGAAGGGCATGGGTGTAAGGTTTCGTCATTGCGTGTATGAATGGGGAGAAGAAAAGAACAAGATATAGGAAGTGTAGATGAATGGAGAAAAGGGAGGAGTAAGAGAAATGGAAGGGGAATAAAAAGGGAGAAGGGAGGAATAGGAGAAATGAAGAGAGAGAGAAAGGAAGGGTAGAGGAAAGTGAAGGAAAGGGAAGGGGAGTGTGGTGGAGGGAAGGAAAGGGAAGGAAGGGTAGGAAGGGTAGAGAATAGGGTAGGGAAGAGAAGGGGAGTGTGGGATAGAGGGAAGAGGAGGAGAGGAGAGGAGAGGAGAGAGAGCAAGAGTGATGTCACTTTGCCGAATAAAGAGGTTATTTCACTCCACATGCCAGCGTGATGTCCCCTGCGTGTGTGTGTGTGTGTGTGTGTGTGTGTGTGTGTGTGTGTGTGTGTGTGTGTGTGTGTGTGTGTGTGTGTGTGTGTGTGTGTGTGTGTGTGTGTGTGTGTGTGTGTGTGTGTGTGTGTGTGTGTTTTTCGTTTGTATTGAGTAAGATATTTTTATTCCTACTCTTCCCCTTCTTCTTCTTCTCCTTCTTCTTCTTCTCCTTCTTCTTCTTCTTCTTCTTTTTCTTCTTTACCAACAATAGTAAACTTGTAAACAGCAAAATATGTGACTCAACCAACACTCTACCCCCCTCTACCTCCTCCCCTAACCTCCCTTCCCCTCCCTTCTTCCCCCTTCCTTCACCTCCCTTCCCCCTCCTCTCTCTTCCCCAACACAAGCATTCATACAGATCATGCTTTTTTTCCCCCTCGTGAGTTCGAATTTCACAGATCTATTTGTGAGCGCCTTCAGTGCCGCCGCCGAGCGTGAGGCAGACAAGGGCAAGAACAGGGAACAGGCTGAGGGAGGGACGTCGGGCGAGTCACTGAACTGCGAGAGAGACAAACACGAGGGTCATAATACGCAGCAACAGGGAGGAGCAAAACAGCCGGGAAATTAAAGGCTGGGATTACAAGAGGCTTTGCCATATCACATCAGCTATTTCTAAAGGTCAAAGGGGGATCAATCGGGTTCTAATGAGTGTTTCTTTAGGTTCATGGTACAGAAGAAGGGTCACACTACCACCAGGGTCATAAAACTACCCCTGGAAATGCCCACAACTCCTACGAAAGCCTTGTCAAATATGTGTTCTTGGGCGGCGAAATGTCTTGTAATGCGACCCAGTCAGTGTATATATTTTTTTTATTTTCTTTCCTTTTTTCTTTCTTTTTTCTTTCTTATTCATCTCGTCATCTTCCTCTTCCTCTCTTCTCTCCTCCTCCTCCTCTTTTTCTTCTTCCTCCTCCTCCAAGAAGAAGACGCCATACACAAAATTAAACTGATTTACAGATGAAATTTACAATAAGCAAATTTCCTGTTGGTGTGTTTATCCGTTAATGAGACACACACACACACACACACACACACACACACACACACACGTTCCTTCTTTCCTCCCTCCTTTTCAATACTTTCCTTCCTATTCTTCCTTCTTTCCTCTCTCTATCCTTCCCTTTCCTTTTCTCTCTCTCCCACTATCTCTTTTTCCTCTTTGCTTTCTTTCCTTCTCTCTCTCTCTCTCTCTCTCTCTCTCTCTGGGCCACCCTCTCGTGCAGGCGGCGTCAATCAATACAGCTTTGGCTTCACTCTTCTATTAATTCATCACGGGCTAAGACGCGCCGGGAAACTTGAGGCACTCTCTATTACGCCTCAACCCAGTAATTTCAGGGGACAAGACGCTCGCCCCCCGTCCCTCGTGCCCGCGTGGCGCTGCGGCAGACAGCTTGACGTGCTCCGCCCTATCCCGCCCCTTGCAGCGCAGCGTCTCGGTCGATTCAATCAGGTCTTTCTCCACGGGCCGAGGCGCTGGCCGGCACGCGATGGGTGATGGCACGTGGCGACCCACCCCGCCCCCTTCACTGTCCTACCCGGCTCCTATCCCTCCAAGCCTTCCTTCCTCTCTCCCGCTGTCCTTTTCTTCTTGGTTTTCTTCCTCCTTCTCTTCTCTTCCTTGTTTTCTCTCCTCCCTGTTCTATTCCTCCACTTGCTTCCTCTCTCCCCCTGTCCCTTCTTGCTTTCCTTTCTCCATATATTTCTTCTCGTTTTCCTCTCTTCTGTACCTGCTCCAATACCTCCTTCCACCTTTTCTCCGTCCTTCGTTTCCATCTTTCCTCCCTCAGTCCTTTCTTTTCTTCTTCCCTCCTTGCCTTCCTCTCTCCGTCAATCCCTCCATCCCTCCCTCCCTTTCTTTTCTTCCTCTTTCACAGGAGCATCACCGCCGTTCGACATAAACAATCTATTATTCTATTTATCTATCTATCTGTCTATTAATCTATATCTCTTTGCCGCCCACCATGGAGCTTGTGTCTCATTCTGTCATTCACCAATCCACACACACGCGCCAGAAACCAATGACTATAATGTCTTTCTGATCATTTTCATGTATTTTCCGATAAACTTCACACCGTCGACGAGGCCTGAGTGATTGGTGTTGAGGTAATGCTTTGTTTTCTGTTCAGTCTCTCCTCAATGCTTCCTTTCTCTTCTGCCTTCTCCTCTCTCCTCCATGCTTCCTCTCCCTCCTCCGAGCCGTTCTTTCTCTCTTCCAAGGCGTGATATTGTGACAGGTTCCCCGTTGTGAGGTTCGGTATAGAGGATCAAACGAAGTATGTATTGCCAGTGGTGTCTGATCGGCTTCCTAATGTTTGAGATGGTTATAACTTGTCTCTCTCTCTCTCTCTCTCTCTCTCTCTCTCTCTCTCTCACTGACCATATCTTGTTCACACGATATTTTCTTGCATATTTATAACTCGTGAGAGAGAGAGAGAGAGAGAGAGAGAGAGAGAGAGAGAGAGAGAGAGAGAGAGAGAGAGAGAGAGAGAGAGTGTGTATGCTCATTACCGCAGCCACGGAGTGTTTTGCTTAATATGTTTCAGTGGACGAGTCAACACACACACACACACACACACACACACACACACACACACACACACACACACACCACCGACTTGTGTTTGGGTATTCGCTTTCGCATTTGCTTTTCTGTGTGTGTGTGTGTGTGTGTGTGTGTGTGTGTGTGTGTGTGTGTGTGTGTGTGTGTGTGTGTGTGTGTTTGCCCGGCGTCTTCTGGTGTATGTCTTTGTCTTTTGAGCGACTCGGCGCCCGAAAAACTACATTAATTACGACCTTCAGGGAGTCCACAAACACACACACACACACACACACACACACACACACACACACACACACACACAGACGCACACACAGAAAACGATGGGGCAATGATCTCCTCTTTGTTCTTTCTCTTTCCTGTTCAACCTTTCCTTTTTGTCCATTCTTCCTTCCTTCTTTTTATATCTATTTACTTATTTCTTTATCAACTCAAATCCCCTGACCAAATTCATCATCATCATCATCAGTTATCTCCTCCTCCTCCTCCTCCTCCTCCTCCTGTATATGGTGAGTGCCGCTACAACTGTCCCATCAAAAAATAGATTAGATATAGTGATTTTAGGTTAGGTTAGGTTAGGTTAGGTTAGGTTAGGTTAGGTTAGGTTAGGTTAGGGTAGGTTAGGTTAGGTTAGGGTAGGTTAGGTTAGGTTAGGTTAGGGTAGGTTAGGTTAGGTTAGGGTAGGTTAGGGTAGGTTAGGTTAGGTTAGGTTAGGTTAGGTTCACAGGAACTCCCTTGTACAGGCCTACCAGCCTCTTGCAGACTCCAACGTTCTTATGTTCTTATGTTCTTCCTCCTCCTCCTCCTCCTCCTCCTCCTCCGCAACACGGTAGGGGCGGGAAGAAGCGTCACATGACTCCTATTACGCTCTCTCTCTCTCTCTCTCTCTCTCTCTCTCTCTCTCTCTCTCTCTCTTTTTTCTCTTTTAGCATTTCCTCCTCCTCCTCCTCCTCCTCCTCCTCCTCCTCCTCCTCCTCCTCTTCCTCCTCCTCCTCCACGCATTCGCTGCACACGGAATATGCAAATGTTGACACATGTTTGGAGGGACGTGTGTGTGTGTGTGTGTGTGTGTGTGTGTGTGTGTGTGTGTGTGTGTGTGTGTGTGTGTGTGTGTGTGTGTGTGTGTGTGTGTGTGTGTGTGTGTGTGTGTGTGTTTTCTTCCTTACACTTCTACCTACTTTACTCTCGCTATTTTTCTCCTATTCATCCCTTCTTCTTCTTCTTCCTCTTCCTCCTCCTCCTCTTTTTCCTCTTTCTCTCTATGCACTTCTTCCCTTCTACCTTCTATTTTTCTCCTCGCTAATCTTCTTCCTTGCTACCTCTCTCTCTCTCTCTCTCTCTCTCTCTCTCTCTCTCTCTCTCTCTCTCTCTCTCTCTCTCTCTCTCTCTCTCTCTCTCTCTCTCTCTCTCTCTCTCTCTCTCTCTCTCTCTCTCTCTCTCTCTCTCTGTTATGTGTTTCTCTTTCTTCATCATCTCCTTCCTTCCTCCCACTCCTTCTCCTTCTCCTGTTTTTCTCTTCCTTCTTTTCAGCGCGCAAGCTTTCCAAAAATCGGTATTCTTTAGACGCTTCCGAATCTCACATCAACTAATTTCAAAGGCCAAAAATGAGGTCAATCGGGTTCTAATGAATGTTTTTTTAGGTTCACGGTATAGAGGAAGGGTCAGACTACCTCCAGGGTCATTAGTCTACCGCTGGAAATGCCCACAACTCCTAGAAAACCCGTGTCAAATGTATGTTCATGGGTGCCGATATGTTTAAGAATATGACCTACAAGACCCGGCGGGTAGAATATACGGAGCACGCGGGTCACAACCTTGAGCCGATTTCACAGTCCAACACAGTGTCTTCGTAACAGCCCGAACCAAACTATAGAATCCCATACAATCCAAAACGGTGAGGTCTTCGATGCCACACTAAACACACAAGACTTTCCCTGTGTAGTTTCATCATATTTGTGAACTTAAATATAAACACCAGACACTATACAAGAACATTTCGAAAGGCTCTGGTATTGGTTTGGGAGCTTACTAACCCATCATGGGGAACTGTGAGACTTTCCCCTTGTCCCACCGAAGACGCTTTATGCGGCGGCTCAGCGGGTTGGAGGAAGAGGTAGAAGAAGAGAGAGAAGAAATAGGCGACTTCATTCCTGTGTGTTAAGAGTTGGTTAGGTAGTGGGCTTTGTGTTTGTGGGTAGATATAGGTAGGAAGGTAGTTTTTTGTTTGTTTTTACAGCAAAGGAGACAGCTCAAGGGCACAAAAAAAGGAAACAATAATAAAAAAAAGCCTGATACTCGCTGCTCCTTTAATAATTACGTGAGGAGAGGTGTCCTGATACTTTCCTGCAAATATGTATGTATGTATGTAGGTAGGTAGGAAGGTAAGTATATACATGCAGATATAAAAAAAAAGAAGAAACCAGGACGATATATTAAGACACACACTTCAAAATTATGATGTATGTACCAACCAGTGAGGAGAATGTTGGCCCCTGATTTTCAATGGAGATAAAAGGGAGTTCAGAAAATATGTACGTATTTCTTAACGATCCTTTTCTTTTCTTTATCTTTTCTCTTTTTTTATTTTTTGCTTGTTATTTTTTTTTTCATGTTTTCTAAGCGTTTATTCAACTCGACACATTCTTCGTTAACGTCAATATTTCTTTACGTTTTATTTTGTTTTCGGTTTATCCTGTTCGTTTCTTTCTTATCTGATGCTTGTCTTACGTTTTATCTTTTCTCTCTTTCTTTAATTTTCTTTCCTTCTGATACTCACTTTTAATCAGCTTCAGACGTCAGCAAAAAATGTCACACGTGGAAAATCGCCCGAGAGAAGCTACGAAATATATATAAAAAAACAGGCATATTAAGTGTTACGACGCTGGAAATACGCGGGTAGAAACACACAACCGCGCAAGTAGACACGCTAGAAAAATGTCACACGTGGGAAATCGCACGAGAGAAACTACGAAATATATATATAAAAAAAAATAGGCATATAAAGTATTACGACGCTGGAAATACTCGGGTAGAAACACACAACCGCGCAAGTAGACGCGCTAAAAAAAAAATACGAGCGCACTGAATCACGAAGAACAATTAAGAAAATGCGTCAAGAAAAGTCAAGGAAATAGAAAAATAATAGAAAAAAATAAACCTTTAAAGAAACCGTAAAAACACAAGAAACCTGGGAAAGAACTCAAGAAAAAAACGGAGAAAAGAACAAAAAATCTAAAACGAGAAGAAAAAAAAAGAACAGCTTGAAAAGAAACCAAGAAAAAAAACTTAAAAAAAACGGAGAAAAGAACAAAAAATCTAAAACGAAAAAAAACAGCTTGAAAAGAAACCAAGAAAAAAACTAAAAAAAAACGAAGAAAAGAACAAAAAACCTAAAACGAAAAGAAAAAAACACAAAAAAACAGAAACCTTAAAAAGAAACCAGAAAAACAAACTTGAAATGAAACTAAAAACAAACCAAGAAAAACAACAACAAGAAGTAACAACAACAACAACAACAACAAGAACACCGTCTCAGGGGTACTCACCTTCGAGGAAGAACTGCATGGAATCGTTGTTGAGGTTCTCGATGAGCGGCTGAATGGTCTCCAGCGTGAGGGTCTCCAGCACGTTGGCGCGGATGTCGAGGTGCAGGATACTGGGGGCGGGACGCAGCACCTCGGCACCCAGCGTGAGAAGCTTGTTGTCCTGCAGGGGGTGGGGAGGGAGAGTGGGAGGGAGAGTGGGAGGGAGAGTGGGGAGGAAGAGTGGGGAGGAAGAGTGGAGAGGGAGAGTGGGGAGGGAGAGTGGGGAGGGAGAGTGGGGAGGGAGAGTGGGGAGAGGGAGGAGTAGGTTAGGAGATTCGATACATAGATAGATACATGCATACACAGATACATAACTATACATACACACATATATACTGTTTTATATTCAAGAAAACAGTTTAAAGGGGAAAAAAAAAAGACCGCCAAGTGTAGGTTTTTATATCAGTAAATAGAAATAAGTTGCCAGCGGAAATGTCAGTTCTCTCTCTCTCTCTCTCTCTCTCTCTCTCTCTCTCACACACACACACAAGATACACACACACACACACACACACACACATCCTCCCCCACAACACAAAGAACCCCCGTCCGCCCACACACACACACACACATTCACAGATTTCCTACCCCCCCCACACACACACACATACAAACAGGCCTCCTAGCATCCCCCCTCCACACGCCCTTTTCCCTGCTCCTTCCCCTCCTCTCCCCCACCCACCCACCTGCAGGTTGAGGTGCTGCAGCTGCCCCAGGCCGAAGAAGCCGTTGGGGGCGATGTACTTGAGGGAGTTCTCCTGAAGGTCCAGCACCCGCAGCGCCTGGAGGTCCCGGAAGGTCTTGTCGCCGATGACTTCGATGCGGTTCTTGTGGAGGTCGAGACGCACCAACGACTGGAGGCCCTTGAAGGTGTCCGGCGTGATCACCTGACGGGGCGCAGACGAATGGGAGGGTCAGTTTTATTTTATTTTATTTTATTATTTTTTTTTTTTACGACAAAGGCGACAGCTCAAGGGCACAAAAAAAGGAGACAATAATATAAAAAAAAGCCCGCTACTCATCATAGTCGTCAGCCATTTCTTAGGTCACTGTATTTTTTTTTCAGGGGAAGGACGTAATTATATACTTTGTTTGTTAGTATATCATTATCTATCTATCCACATGTCTATCTATCAGCCTATCTACCTATCTGTGTAAGCCGTTCATCCTGACAATCTCTCTCTCTTCCCTACTCTGTTTCTTCCTATTCATCTATGTAAAAATTGATTAAAATAGACAAATACATAGATACAAAGATTAATAGACGTTCATATGAAAATTAACAAAGAAGTAACATATATTGAATTACTGGTATTACGTGTGAAGGGCAATACAGCTGCCGCGTTCACTCCTTTGATCTCTGACGTAGCTTCGAACATAACTAATACTAACACTAATGAATGTACATCAAAGCTATCCCCGCGCAGACGCCCCGCAGAGAACACCAATCGTCTATGTAATCTCAGCTATCTTCTATGCAATCTATCATCCATCTTCTATGTAACCTATCCCCTATCTTATATGTAACCTATCACCTATATTCTGTGTAAACTATTAGCTATCTTCTACGTAACCAACGCTCTGCCCTCCGTCTTATGATAGCAAACTCGTCTTCCATATACAACAACTCTGTAACCAGCGCTCTCTTTCCTCTCACGACAGCAAAAACTCGCCTTCTGCAACACCTCGCCTCCTACCACCTACCTAACTACGGAAAAGCTATAAAACGATCTCCATAAAACTCGCCTTCTGCAACACCTCGCCTCCTACCACCTAACTAACTACGGAAAAGCTATAAAACGATCTCTCCATCCTCTTACAATAACAAAAAACTCACCTTCTGCAACACCTCGCCTCCTACCACCTAACTAACTACGGAAAAGCTATAAAACGCTCTCTCCATCCTCTTACAATAACAAAAAACTCGCCTTCTGCAACACCTCGCCTCCTACCACCTAACTAACTACGGAAAAGCTATAAAACGCTCTTTCTTAGATCTTCTGGGAACAAAAACTCATCCTTTGCAACACCTCGCCACCTATACAACCAAACTTAGCACGGTAAAGATCTGAAACGCTATCTGCTCCCTCTTGCCCCTTAAAAACTCCTCTACACCAACATCTCGCCTCCTGCCACCAAATTTAGCACGGTAAAGCTCTGAAACGCTCTCTCCTCCATCTTATGCCCTCAAAAAACTCTTCTTTTTCCAACGCCTCGCCTCCTACCACCTAACTTAGCACGGAAAAGCTCTGAAACGCTCTCTCGTCCCTTTTACGTCCTCGAAAATCTGTTCTTCTACAACACCTCGCCGCCTATACCACTTAACTATGCGCGGACTAGCTTTGAAACGCTATCTCCTCCTCACGATAGCAAACACTCATCTTCTACAACAAAAACAATAGCTACTACTACTATTACTACTACTACTACTACTACTACTGAAACTATACTACTTCCACCACCACTACAACCACGAACTCCCCACACACAACCCATAACTTACCTTCCCATCACCCACCACACACAGACACACCCACACCCACACACACATCCCTTCCCATCCAGCCCACATCACCCTCCCCCACCCCGTACACACACCTCCCATCTCTCCCTTACTCACGTGAATCTGATTTGAGAAGAGGTCAAGCTCATGGAGGTTGTGGAGGCCCTGGAA
>NC_066514.1:22654362-22664362 GCF_024679095.1 Eriocheir sinensis
ATCGCAGCAGCTTATAATGAATGCCTGTTACTTGGGTTCGGAAAGAAATGCATCATCCCACAAGGACTTATAAATCAAAGAGTAGGTTTGGGTCGCCTATTCCAGATCATATAGTGGGATCGAGTACCTTACTGCAGCAACTTCTTATAATGTACCTGTTACTTGAATTCGAGATGGAGTATTTCATCGGACAAGACTTTATGAATTATCGAGCAATCTTAGATCGACATTTACATATTTCAGAGATGAATTAAAGACCCAAGTCAGGCTGCTGCTGCGTCCGTGGCCTCTAATCTGCCATCGCCACTTGGGTAGTTCAGCCCTCGGAGACTTATTAGAGACCAGTTCTTCGCCTTACACTTTTGCCGCTGATGTAAGTCTCGTGTTGTGGGAATACACGTTAGTATTGATGGTGATTGATTCAACATGATTTTATTAAATGATCTCATACCTTTTTAAGACATTTTAAGTGCCTCCATCTGCTGTCTGTCGTAAAGATCCGCAAAAGTTCAGCCCAGACAGTACGTCACCAAAGTCATGGTCAAATATTCTTTGGCATCTTTTCCTCCCTCTCTGTCTGCCTTGCAAATCACAATCGATGTGTATAAATTACAAATGATGCAAACACTATAGCCGTGCGTGCAGGCAGGCAGCCGTGGCCCCAACCTGAGTGTGGCGTTAAGCCTTGGACACGCAGCGTGCCGCCGCCCTGGCCGGCAGCGGCTGCGTCAGGACGTTCTTATCGAGGTTTTCTTAACCTGCTCTGACCCCGGCACCGCTGAGCTCAGGCCTGGGCGGCGCGGCCCAGCACCCTTGAGTCAGGCTTAGCTCGCTCAGCACACATTATAATTCAATTATTGCAAAAGCTACATTTGGTACAGCACCATAAAGTAAGTACTAAATGTAGTTTGATATTTTTTTTTCATATCTAATATATTCCCTTAAATTAAGGGATTAAAAATGCAACTGATGTGCAGAAACATTCAGAAAAATGGTGACACGCTATTTGTTTGCAGCAGCGGGTCACGCCTGCGGGGCCGCTGTGTTGCCTGAGCCCACCAGCACTGCAGTGTGCCTGGCGGGAGCCCAGCATCAGCGCCCCTTGACAGGCTTCAGCAGCCCCAGGAGTGCCAACAGCCTGCTGAGGGACGCTGCTCAGACCCAGACGTAAGTGGAACGCGACCTTTCCCTGGATGCTCACGGCGAGGCGGTCTTCAGGCAACCGCCGGGCGTGGCGCTCCCCGCCTCCCCGGTGGGGGGGCGGGGTGAGCCTCCAGGAAAACCTTTGCTCTAGGGCAGCTCACGGCTCTATAATCACGGTAATTGGCCGTCCCAGGGCAAACAGTCCACTTCCCGCGCGGCCCGTGTTTCATCGCCGCCGGCCCGAGATAATAGATTTTATAGACGAACAATTTTGCTTCATTATCTCGGTCGAGACGGAGATAATTAGTCTGAACACCAATCAGGGCACACGAGGCAGCCATTACTGTGCTACCTGACGCCCGGGAAGTAACAAAGAACAGGACGCGGCGCCCAGACCGTGCTAATCTGGAGTACTTTGGGTCCGCTAACAGCAGCGTGGAGGCCGCCCGCCGCAGCCTCCAGCCCGTCTCCCCGCGGCGGGCTGCTTTCACGGCGCGAGGATCAGCTTACCCTAAGACGTTATACACGGGGTCGGGTTACCAAGCTGCCTTATCATTAGCGTCCCTAAACGATGCACTAGAGTTATCTTCTTGTCTGTACTTGTATATTTATCACTTATTTTCTATGTGCCCGGGCGAAGGGAAAAAAACCCAACACTTATATATAAGTGAAGAATATAACACAAAGAAATATCTCCCCCTCTAAAGATTGCTTATCGACGCGCATCTACATGTTTCCCTCACCTCAAACATCCTTGCATAGTAACCTTCCCCCGCCCCAAACATACATAACCCAAGTCCCTCAGCCGCACACTGCCTCCAACGCACCCCAAACAGCCTCCTTACCTCGAACATCCTTGTATACTAACCTATCCCGACCCCAAACATACATAAGCCAAGTCCCTCTCTTACCCATTGCCTTACGACGCCCCAATTATAGTCTACCTAACCTCAGCCTCACGCTGTCTCCAACGCACCCCAAACAGCCTCCTTACCTCGAAGATCCTTGTATACTAATGTCCCTCAGTTACCCATTGCCTTACGACGCCCCAATTATAGCCTACCTAGCCCCAGCCTCACACTGCCTCCCGACGCACCCCAAACAGTCTTCTCACCTCGAACATCTCAATGAGCGGAAGGTGCATGATAGCCACGGTGGGGATGCTTTTGAGGGTTCCGTCCGGCCGAAGGTGCAGCGTGAGCCTCTTGATCCTCGTCTGGGACATGAAACCTTCCCAGACGAACTCATTTTCAGAGGTGTCGTTGAAGATCCAGCAGTTGCCCTCCTCAGCCTGTAGGGGGGAGAGAGAGAGGAGTGTTATTAGGAATGTTATATGTCTCTCTGTTTGCCTGTTTGTCTGTCTGCCTGTTTGTCTGTCTGCCTACCTGTCTCTTTCTCTACCTCTCTGCCTGTATGCCTCTCTGTCTGTAAGTCTGTCTTTCTGTCTGTCTGTCCGTCTATATCCTTTCTGCAGTACGAGACACACCAAGAACTGAAGAAAATTAAATATAAAAAGCCCACAAAAACAGGTCGTGCCAAAGAGAAACATCTTGAAGTAGGGTTCCTCGAAGTCGCGAAAGACAACTGACTCTCTCACTGAACCATCAATTCATAACATAACATACCTAAACACCAGACGGCGGGACACACACACACACACACCATCAAGCGGCTGGGAAACGAGTCTCGAGAGTAATGCACGAAATAAAACTCGGTGTCCACGTAAGAGAGACACTAAAACAACACTCGCTAAGAGGGTATAAGAGAGTATGGTATAGCCGGTTCGCCGCTCCACTCCCAAGACGCCGCCCTGCTAATGCAAAGCGCGCCTAGCTAAATGCCGCGTAAAAGTGAGCCTAGCGGAGGAACAGGCGAGGTAACGAAGGCCAACGAGGGGCGTAAAGCACTGAACTAGCTCGCTGCGTTGTGTGTTTTAATAGCGCCATGCAGGGAGTTGGAGTCCGTGGCGGCGGCGGCGTGCGTGGTGTGTGGTGTGGTATGTACCGGGCTGTTAATATGCTAAAGGTTCTGAAGTAATGCGTCTTGGTGTGTGTGTGTGTGTGTGTGTGTGTGTGTGTGTGTGTGTGTGTGTGTGTGTGTGTGTGTGTGTGTGTGTGTGTGTGTTAGGTTAGGTTAGGTTAGGTTAGGTGTGTGTGTGTGTGTGTGTGTGTGTGTGTGTGTGTGTGTGTGTGTGTGTGTGTGTGTGTGTGTGTGTGTGTTTGGCTAGGTTTTGTTAGTTTTTGTGTGTGTGTGTGTGTGTGTGTGTGTGTGTTAGGTTAGAGAGAGAGAGAGAGAGAGAGAGAGAGATTGTGAGAGAGAGTGTGTGTGTGTGTGTGTGTGTGTGAGAGAGAGAGAGAGAGAGAGAGTGTGTGTGTGTGTGTGTGTGTGTGTGTGTGAGAGAGAGAGAGAGAGAGAGAGAGAGAGAGAGAGAGAGAGAGAGAGAGAGAGAGAGAGAGAGAGAGAGAGAGAGAGAGAGAGAGAGAAATGAAAAGAGAAAAGACTGAAGACAATGGGCCAGAGGAGGGAGGGGCGGTGAGCTGCATGGCTGGTGCTGGCGAGGGGCGGTGAGCTGCATGGCTGGTGCTGGCGAGGGGCGGTGAGCTGCATGCGTGTGTGGCGTTCGCTGGGTGCAAGGCTGTCCGTGTTTACATTGCATTGCTGTGTGTTGGCGCGGCGGGCGGGGGAACGGCGGCGGGAGCGACTAACGAACCCTCTGCTTTTACCGCTACGATTATAAGTGCCATTACTCTTTGTAGAAAGTTGGAAAGTTTCGTTTAGTCGGCACAACATCTGTGGTCATATGCCGGAGAGAGACAGGAGGGGAAGGCGACATCTGTGGTCATATGCCGGAGAGAGACAGAAGGGGAAGGCAACATCTGTGGTCATATGCCGGAGAGAGACAGGAGGGGAAGGCAACATCTGTGGTCATATGCCGGAGAGAGACAGGAGGGGAAGGCAACATCTGTGGTCATATGCCGGAGAGAGACAGGAGGGGAAGGCAACATCTGTGGTCATATGCCGGAGAGAGACAGAAGGGGAAGGCAACATCTGTGGTCATATGCCAGAGAGAGACAGGAGGGAAAGGCGACATCTGTGGTCATATGCCAGAGAGAGACAGGAGGGAAAGGCGACATCTGTGGTCATATGCCGGAGAGAGACAGAAGGGGAAGGCAACATCTTTGGTCATATGCCGGAGAGAGACAGGAGGGGAAGGCAACATCTGTGGTCATATGCCGGAGAGAGACAGAAGGGGGAAGGAATTATAGGAGAAGGGAACAGACCCCAGGAGACGGGACACAACCCCCGATTAATACCTGGTACCCATTCACTGCTGGGTCGGAAAAGCCGCCCAAATTTTTCCACTCCGCCCGGGAATCGAACCCGGGCTCTCTCGGTTGTGAGCCGAGTGTGCTAACCACTGCACCACGAAGCCTCCTATTACTCTTTGTGCAAATGTCTTTATATTGCACGTCAGCGGAAGTCATAATATAAAAGTCCCTTCTCAGCCCCTCCTTGGTGCAGTGGTTAGCGGGCTTAGGTCTGAATCCCGCCCTGGGGAGTCGGCGCGCAGCCCACCTCAGGTTCTCATCCTTCTTTTCGGGATAGTAATAAATGGGTACCTCGGAATACCTGGGGGAGGCAAACTGTGGTGACCCGGATATCACACTTCCCTTTGTCCCGGGTGATGTTACACTGGCCCTGTGCCCCGGGGTAATGGCTCAATGGCTAATGGTGTGGAAATGAGCAGGCGGTCACGTGCAGCTGATAGCGTATACTCCCAATTTTACCATTATCTTTTTTCAGCGATAATAAGGTTGGTATTGTAAGGCACGCGCTTCTCACATCAGCTATTTCTAAAGGTCAAAGAGGGGGTCAGTCTGATTCTAATGAGTGTTTCTTCAGGTTCACGGTACAGGGGAAGGGTCACACTACCACCAGGGTCATAAAACTACCCCTGGAAATGCTCACAACTCCTACGAAAGCCTTGTCAAATGTGTGTTCTTGGGCGGCGAAATGTTTTATAATACGAAGCTAAGTATTTGATATTCTAGCACTATACCTTCTGCTTCTCCGGCGACGAATAAAAGAGTCAATACAACAAGTTCAAGTAATATTTTCCCGTACTGATTAAGCTGATGCGGAAATAATGTATTCTTTCCTCCAGGATGTGAAGTGTTTGACGGGTGTACGGGGGAGAGGGGGATGAGGGGGGCCGACAAAATCACTCTATACACTCTGCTCTTACCGTGATGAATAAAAAGTGTCATTACTGAGAGTGCAGATTTTCTTCTCTTTCTGGAATTAACCCCTTGATTGCGGATTTCCTACAAGAAGATGGATAAAAAAGTGGCTGCTACAACTCAGTGAAGAAAAATATAAAGTCATGTACCTTGGGAGGGGAATCCAGCATACCAATACCACATGGGAAACACTCCACTATCCACCACGGAGGCGGAGAAAGACCTGGGAGTTTATGTTACCAGGCTACCAGTGAAGGGATATCCAGCACACCAATACCACATGGGAAACACTCCACTATCCACCACAGAGGCAGAGAAAGACCTGGGAGTTTATGTTGCCAGGCTACCAGTGAAGGGATATCCAGCACACCAATACCACATGGGAAACACTCCTCTATCCACCACGGAGGCAGAGAAAGACTGGGAGTTTATGTTACCAGGCTACCAGTGAAGGGATATCCAGCACACCAATACCACATGGGAAACACTCCACTATCCACCACAGAGGCAGAGAAAGACCTGGGAGTTTATGTTGCCAGGCTACCAGTGAAAGCCAAATCCGAGCCAATCGCAGCGGACGGGTTAAGACGATACGTAAACATATTCTTTCCCATGATATCTGAACCACCAAATGAGAGTGCCGCTGACATCACCCACTGGCTTCTGCGCTCTCTGTTACGGATAAAGGCGTTGTTACTTCTCCCGACACTGACCTCTCTTCTGGTCTCACATATCTTTTGCTTTTATTTAGAGCAGCGCCTAGCGGGGTTTGTTGTTGTTGTTTTGTGCCCTTGATGTACCTCCCGTGCTATACAAAACATCAAGTCATACCCTTCTCCTGCAAGCTGATACATACGAGAAGACAACAGGATCTTCTCTTGCAAGCTGATACGGAAGTTAAGGAAATAACGATCTTCTCTTGCAAGCTGATACGGAAGCTAAGAAAAACACGATCTTCTCTTGCAAGCTGATACGGAAGCTAAGAAAACACGATCATCTCTTGCAAGCTGATACGGAGGCTAAGAAAATCACGATCATCTCTTGCAAGCTGATACGAAAGCTAAGAAAATCACGATCATCTCTTGCAAGCTGATACGAAAGCTAAGAAAACCACGATCATCTCTTGCAAGCTGATACGGAAGCTAAGGAAAACACGATCATCTCTTGCAAGCTGATACGGAAGCTAAGGAAAACACGATCATCTCTTGCAAGCTGATACGGAAGCTAAGGAAAACACGATCATCTCTTGCAAGCTGATACGGAAGCTAAGGAAAACACGATCATCTCTTGCAAGCTGATACGGAAGCAAAGAAAAACACGATCTTCTCTTGCAAGCTGATACGGAAGCTAAGAAAACCACGATCTTCTCTTGCAAGCTGATACGGAAGCTAAGAAAACCACGATCTTCTCTTGCAAGCTGATACGGAAGCTAAGGAAAACACGATCTTCTCTTGCAAGCTGATACGGAAGCTATGGAAATAACGATCTTCTCTTGCAAGCTGATACGGAAGCTAAGAAAACCACGATCATCTCTTGCAAGCTGATACGGAAGCTAAGGAAAACACGATCATCTCTTGCAAGCTGATACGGAAGCTAAGGAAAACACGATCTTCTTTTGCAAGCTGATACGGAAGCTAAGGAAATAACGATCATCTCTTGCAAGCTGATGCGGATGCTAAGAAAATTACGATCTTCTCTTGCAAACTGATACGGAAGCTAAGAAAACCACGATCATCTCTTGCAAGCTGATACGGAAGCTAAGGAAAACACGATCATCTCTTGCAAGCTGATGCGGAAGCTAAGGAAAACACGATCTTCTCTTGCAAGCTGATACGGAAGTTAAGAAAACCACGATCATCTCTTGCAAGCTGATACGGAGGCTAAGAAAATTACGATCTTCTCTTGCAAGCTAAAACAGAAAAGGAGGAAACACGATCTTCTCTTGCAAACTGATACAGACGAGAGAATAGAAAACAGAAAACAAGAGAAAAGAAAAAAAAAAGAAAGAAACCAGAAAAAACAGAAAATAACAGTCTTCCCTTGCGAGCTCACACGAGAAGAAAACACGATCTTCTTCTCTATGTTAACTGTAATATTTGATAAGGGTCAGTACTGGTGTAGGCGGCGGCGGTGTAGGCGGTTAGGGTGAAGGCTTGACTCCCGCCCAGCAGAACGCGAGCATCCCAGCATTGCGGAGATAATTACAACGAACATGTTATTACGGCGCCAAAACATGTGTATTAAACAACGTAATTATTCCACTGACAAAAAAAGCACCACCAGGAAAACTTCGCGGTAACTTAATTAAATTCAGCTCAATTAGGTAAAGAAAAAATGATATATAACAAATCAGCGCCGCGCTAATCAACGGTTGCAATTGTTTTTTCTTGATTTGTCAGCGCTCGCGTGGAAGAATAATTAATGAAACAGTGTCTGGCAATACAATTAAAAAGAAAGCTTGCGCGGGTATCACAAGAGCTGTCTTCCTGGGCCATTCCATCATCTGTATTTCCTCCTGCCTACGACTTGAACTCTTGCAAGAGGAGGGTATCAGGACACCTCTCCTCCCGAAATTGACCTCTCTTTCGGCCGCCTCTTGATTCTTTTTTTTTTTTTAGGAGCAGCGAGTAGCGGGCTTTTTTTTTATTATTGTTTCCTTTTTTTTGTGCCCTTGAGCTGTCTCCTTTGTTGTAAAAAAAAACAAAAAAAAACAGTCAGCTAAACCCCGGTCCCTGCGAGCTTGCTATGAACTAATTTTACGGTTAACGGTTACGTACAAACATTAAATTGTCTCTTAGTAATAGCATGACGGAAATAGACCGAGGAAAGTGAGGACCCGTGAAGTATGTGATATTTAACCCACTGGATGCGGATTTCCTACAAGAAGACATCACCAAGCTACAGGAGTGGAACAAAAAGTGGCTGCTCCAATTTAGTGAAGAAATATGTGAGGTCATGCATCATGGGAGGGGAAATCCAGCATACCAATACCACATGGGAAACACTCCATTACCCACCACAGAGACACAGTAAGACCTGCATGGGAGCATATGTTACCAGGCTACCAGTGAAGGCGAAATCCGTGCCAATCGCAGCGGACGGGTTAACGAAGGGGTAAAACAGTTTCGAATCTGCCTCCGCGGTGAGGTGGTTAGCGTCCCTGACTGCAAATCTGTGGGCGTAGGTTCGAATCCCGGGCTGGGGAGTCGGCGTGAAGAACCCAGCTGTTCCTCCGTCTTTTCAGGGTGTCGAGAATATGTGCCTAGGAATAACGAAGGAAGGTAGACTGTGGTAGCCCGGATGTTGTGTTGCGTTAACCTCATTTTTTCCTTCTCGTCTTCATCACCCTTCTCTCTTTTTCCTTGATGCTCCTCCTTCTGATCATTTCTCTATTCATTATCCCTAGTTTTCTTTATCTTTCTGCTCCTTCCTATCTTAATATCCTTAGTTTTCCTCCTCCTTCCTTCTTTCCTCTTTTCGTCCTCGTCCTCGTCCTCTTCCTCTTCTTCCCTCTTCTTAGTCTTCGTCCACCTCCTCCTCCGCCTCCCTCCCATCACAGGCTCTTTGGACAACGTTACAGAGATGAGCACCGCCGTCACGCGCAGCTATAGCGTATGCTTCAAACTTTGCCTCAACTCTATCAATGCCTTTCAACATGACCGCCAAGCCAGTTCCACTCCTCCACCCATCCACTTTCTTAATCTATTAACGTCTGTATTTATGTCTATTTTTCTGTCTATTTCTTTCCTCTATCCTCTATCTCTTCCTATAATTATCCATCTCTATCTATTTTTCTCTCTCCTTATGTCGATTTCTGTCTATCTAATGTCTATCTATGTCTATCTTTTCTCTATCTATCTTTCATCTATTTCTCTCTTAAGGGGCGATTACACTGGGCAAATTTTCCGTGGATCTTCAGTCAAACCACGATTTCCGCTGGCGTGGCTCTCATGTGTTTCGTGTTATTGCTGCTGATGATGATGGTGAGCAATACCGTCGTCCTTCAGTGAAATCTACCGTAGCTTTGGAAGATCGTGGACACGCCAGAAAACCACGAAAATATGAGAACCACGCCAGCGGAAATCGTGGTTTGACTGAAGATCCACGGAAAATTTGCCCAGTGTAATCGCCCCTTTAGTAAACCAGTTCTTGCCGATGTCTTTGTGTTGAATCTGAATTAATTGGACCTGACCCCATTGGCACGTGTCGCCCTCCGATCTCTCACTTATATGATCGTTTTCTCTTTTCTGCTTTGTTATTTGTATTGTCGTTCGGTTTTGGGAAATTAGAGCAAAGTGAGGATTATCTAGGACGATTTTGGTTCAGTATGAGAAGAGAAAGTGATCTTGAACCTTTTACTAAATTTCTCTTCTTGTTTTCCTCATCCCCCCCCCTCCTCTCTTTTTCCTCCTCCTCTTCTTCCTCCTCTCTCTTTCTTATCCTTAGTTTCCTTCCTCCTTCCTGTCTTCCTTAGTTTTCCTCCTCTTCCTCCTCTTTCTAGTCCTCCTCCTTTTCGTCCTCCTCCTCCTCCTCCTCCTTCTATTGCTCTTCCTTCTTGCCCTCCTCCTCCTCCTTCTATTGCTCTTCCTTCTTGCCCTCCTCCTCCTCGTTCTCCT
>NC_066514.1:22669362-22699362 GCF_024679095.1 Eriocheir sinensis
TTACCTAATGGAGCACACACGTACGCTACCAGTCACCTTCTCGCCAGGAAACAGACGTGGACGCGAGCAATAATCATATATGCATCTTCGTGGTGATACGTAAATGCAGAGGTATTAGTGAAGTGAAAAACCGACATTAACTTATAAATTACCTCTTGGAACACACACACAAACATGTACGCTACCAGTCACCTTCTCGCAAGCAAACACGTAGACACGAACAATAATCATATATGCATCTCCGTGGTGATAAGTAAATGCCAAGGTATTACTGAAGTGAAAAACCGACATTAACTTATAAATTACCTCTTGGAACACACACACACACACACACACACACACACACACACACACACAGACGCCACCTATCCCCTATACTTAAACAACAAACAATACTTCCTCATGAAACTCTATAGTGGTTAGAGGAGAAGAAGGATTGGTATAAAAAAAAGCAGAAAGACGAGGATCAGAGGAGCAGGAATAGAAATTGGAGGTATTATTATGGAGAAAATTATTATAGAGATTAACTTACTGTATCTTGGAACTCAGGAACATACGCCCTTTGCCACTCCCTCGCGCCATACACTCTAACAAACACACTTACCTAACACGCAAAAGCTCAACACGATCCTAAATGGCGATACGAAGAAAATGCTTAGGAATTACTTTTTTTTTTTACAACAGAGGAGACAGTGCAAGGGCGTAAAAAAGAAGAAAACAATAATGAACAAAAAAGCCCGCTACTTGCTGCTCCTGAATAGAGTTGAGTGACCATAAAGAGAAATCTGGAGTGTAAGAGCTCCGTTAACTTAAACACATTGGGTCGTATTACAAGACAATTCGCCGCCCAAGAACACCTATTTGACAAGGCTTTCGCAGGAGTTGTGGGCATTTCCAGTAGTAGTTTTATGACCCTGGTGGTAGTTTGACCGTTCCTCTGTACCCTGAGCCTAAAAAACACTAATTAGAACCTGATTGATATCCCCTTTAAGCCCTTAGAAATATTATAAGATATTTCGCCGCCAAAAAACACCTATTTGACAAGGCTTTCGCAGGAGTTGTGGTCATTTCCAGTAGTAGTTTTATGACCCTGGTGGTAGTTTGACCCTTCCTCTGTACCCTGAGCCTAAGAAACACTCATTAGAACCTTTTTGATATCCCCCTCAGACCCTTAGAAATATTATACGACATTTCGCCGCCAAAAAACACCTATTTGACAAGGCTTTCGTAGGAGTTGTGGGCATTTCCAGTAGTAGTTTTATGACCCTGGTGGTAATTTGACCCTTCCTCTGTACCCTGAACCTAAAAAACACTCATTAGAACCTTCTTGATATCCCCTTTAAGCCCTTAGAAATATTATAAGACATTTCGCCGCCAAAAAACACCTATTTGACAAGGCTTTCGCAGGAGTTGTGGGCATTTCCAGTAGTAGTTTTATGACCCTGGTGGTAGTTTGAGCCTTCCTCTGTACCCTGAGCCTAAAAAACACTCATTAGAACCTGGTTGATATCCCCCTTAGACCCTTAGAAATATTATAAAACATTTCGCCGCCAAAAAACACCTATTTGACAAGGCTTTCGTAGGAGTTGTGGCATTTCCAGTAGTAGTTTTATGACCCTGGTGGTAGTTTGAGCCTTCCTCTGTACCGTGAACCTAAAAAACACTCATTAGAACCTGAATGATATCCCCCTTAGACCTTTAGAAATAGGTGATGTTAGAAGGGAAAGTGTCTTGCCTCTTGGAGCTCACACACACGCCCTTTGTCAGTAATTAAATATAGCAAACACACGAGACAAAAAAACAATAAAACTTAAAACTCTGAGGTAATGAAAAAAAAAAAAAAAAAAAAACGTCAAGATATTATAGGGGGAACGCTGAAGTGACTCATAATATAATCTGCCCCTTGCTCGCTCCCTACACACACACACACACACACACACACACACACACACACACACACCTCCTCCCCTTTCCCACTCCCCCCTACACCCACACCTTCCCACATCCACCCACACACACACACACACTACACACACCTCCTCCCCTCTCCCACTCCCCCCTCCACACCTTCCCACACCCACCCACAACCCCCCCTCCACCCCCTCCCACACCCACACACACACACACACGAACGGCCTGAGACAAGATTTAAAGTGACGCAAGATAAAAGGAAAAACAATGACACAACGAGATACAAACAAACAGACAAACGGAGATAATTATGAGCAAACAGGAAGACAGACAGGAAGGAGGAGGAGGAGGAGGAGGAATAAAAAAAGAGGTTTGAGAAGAAGAAACAGGAGGAGAATAACTAGGAGGAGGAGGAAGAGGAGGAGGAGGAAGAGAAGACAAATTGGCAAAAAAATAAATAAAGTGTCTAGTAAATAATAATAATAATAATAATAATAATAATAATAATAATAATAATAATAATAATAATAATAATAATAATAATAATAATAATAATAATAATAATAATAATAATAATAATAATAATAATAATAATAATAATAACAGTAATAATAGATATCACGTTCCTATTCCTTCTTCCCTTCGTTCTTTTCTCCTTCAATCTTCCTTCCTTTTCGTTCATTCATCAATGCCCTTCATCTTATACCCCTTTCTCTTTCCTTCTCTCCTTAATTTCCTCTTTTCTTTCTTCCTTTCTCTTTATTTTTGCTTCTTTCTTTCTTCCCTCTGTTCTTTCCTGTCTTCCTTCCTTCCTTCCTTTCTATTCTTCAATCATTTTTTCCTCCCTTAGCGTCCCTTCCTTACTGCCATCCTTCCTTCATTCTATCCCCATTCCTTTCCTTCCTTCCCTCTTATCTTCCTTCTTTCCTTCCTCACCCTTCCTTTCATCCTTCCTTGCCTTCTCTCCATCTCTTCCCGTTCGTCTCCCAACACCATCAAACTCTTCTTCCTTCTTTCTCTCTTTCCTCCCTTTCTTCCTCCTTTCCTATTTTAACTCCTTCGCACACCATTCCATCCTCACTGTCACCCATCCTTCCCTCCTTCCTGCCTTGCTTTTTCTCCGTCTCAACCCCTTCCTGTCTTAACCCTCACCAACCTTCCCTTCTCCCTTCTTTGGCTCCAGCTCATGATCTTGCCCAACACGGCCACGGGTAAGAGTGTGTGTGTGTGTGTGTGTGTGTGTGTGTATGTGTGTGTGTGGCTCTTTACCGTATGAGGATGCCACCCACCACTGAGAACATTATGACAGCTAGGGCCCTCACACACACGCACACACACGCACTAACAAGCACACCCACCCACACACACACACACACCCACACAGACACAGGCATACATACATACCCCCCTTTACACACACAGTTGCTTGGGTTGCAGTACTTACAAAGATGAATGTGCAGGTTTGGGAGACAAGACACAGACTCTCCCCTAACCGCGCACGGCAGCAGCATCACCCAGCCAGGTACTGAGTCTACGTCAGCTGAATATAGGACCAAATCACCAGTTTCTACGACCGCCTCTTCTTCAGTTAATACTTGTATACCGGAACGTTTAAAATGAGAACCTATCGTAACCAGGAATATTCAGGGAGTTGAAAGAGACAGATTAATACGGTAAGGAAACGTACAGATAATAGACGAAGAAATGGTGCCGCAGGGAAGTAAGAAGGCTCAGGAATAGGGGAAGAAGAATGCAGTTAACCCGTGTAGCAGCGACGGGCCAAATTTGTGCCATGATATAAACCCCCCAAAATAGATGATGCATAAACTGATCACAAATGCGTTGATATATATAATGAAATGGCTTGTGTGAGGGGTGATTTTTTTTTCTCATTTTTCTCGCCTAGAGGGACCATTAAGAAACATGATCCCCGCAGCTACCAGGTTAAGAGTGCAGTGAAGGAAGGAGAACGTGCCGAATATGTCACCTTCCCAAGACGTAGGCCACAGCACCCGAGTTGTACACACTACGAACTGCTAATGTCACGAATCACTTCTAAACCCCCATTCCTCGTTAACTTTATCAGCATTATGACCCTCCCCCTTACAAACACACATCCCCCAGCTCCTCAACCTCCTCCCCCTCCCCACACACCTGTCACTGATATCACAACACCATCAGCAGGTATACTCAACCCCTTTCCTCGTTAACTTTATCAGCATTATGACCCTCCCCCTTACAAACACACATCCCCCAGCTCTTCAACCTCCTCCCCCTCCCCACACACCTGTCACAGCACCGTCAGCAGGTATACTCAAGGGTGACGCAAAGCCCAACAGATACCTGACAACCGCTATTAAAAGGGGCGACACTGGCGGTGGTGGAGACGAAGAGAACGGAGAGCGCGGAGAATCTACGTGAACTCTTCTCTTAGTGGGTTAAAGGGAGAGTGTCCAGGCTTCAATGTGTGAGGGAAAGGTAACACAGCTTCCCCTAGTCCCACCCCAGCAGTTCTTAAAGAGGGGCAACGCTAGCAAGGGTGAAGACGGAGAGAACAGACAGCCTGGAGACTCAACATGAACTCTCTTAGTGGGGCATATAGGGGGAGTCTTCAGGCTTCGATGTATGAGTAAATGGTGACACAGCTTCCCCTAGTCTCACCCCAGCAGTTCTTAGGAGAGGCAACCTTGGCAGACGGAGAGAACGAAGAGGATGGAGAATCTACACAAACTCGTCTCTTAACGGAGTAGAGATTCTTGAGGCTTCGATATATGCGTGAAAGACGATGTTCCTCTCGTTTCTCAGTGACCTCAATGTATAGTTCTTAAGAGAGGCGACGAGAGAACGGAGAGGATGGCGAGTCTACACAAACTCCTCTCTTAGCGGGGTAAAGGGAGAGTCTTGAGCCTTCGATGTATGAGGGAGAGATGACTAAGCTTCCCCGAGTCTTGCCCCTTGCCCAGTCCTTCCCCCTTCTCCCCCCTCTTCCCTGCTGCCAGCGCCTTCCATCACGCCCCGCCCAAGTCACCTCTATAAATACCCGACAACGCTGCCATGCTCTACACACACACACACACACACACACACACACACACAGAGTACCCCTGCGTCATCTTGCTAACAGGGAAAGAATAGGAACAAAACCACAGGAGTTCTCGAGTCTAATTCTCCTTGTCCTCCTCCTCTTCCTCCTCCTCCTCCTCATTAATTTGCTCGAGGGGTCAAAACTGTGCCTCGTCATTAGCTACAACGCATTCCTGTTGCCTGTTCCTCCATGCTTCCAAGTTTCCTCCTCCTTCTCCTCCTCCTCCTTCTTGCTTCTATTCATCCTGTCTCTCATTTAATTTGCTCTAGGGGTCAAAACTGTGCCTCGCCATTAGCTACAACACGTTTCCAGTTGCCTGTTCCTCCATGCTTCTAAGTTTCCTCCACCTTCTCCTACTCCTCCCGGGCCGCCGTCAATACTTAGCCGCCGCCCCGCCAGGCTGAAGATCCCCATAAAGAAGCTAATTGTCGGGGCCGTCCTAACGCACGCACGGAAAATAGCCACAAACCACATTACTAAGACCCGGCCAGATAACATTCCCGAACGCCTCAAGTATGCACACAAAGACCGGGGAGTGACGGCCGGCCAGCACGCGAGCCCCAGGTCTGTTTCGATGCTAAAATTATAAAAGAAAAACAATGGAGCGGATGAAAAAGAGGTTAATGAGCCGTTGTTAACACATTTATCGCCCGCATTACCGGATCTGTGCAGCGCGATCCGCCCATTACCGTCCGGGGCTGTTGAGTTACCGGGGAGACACACACACACACACACTCACACACACACGCACTGCCTCTCTCTCTCCACTCCGTCTCTCTCTCTCCCGTCTCTCCCGTCTCTCTCTCTCTCTCCCGGCAGCCCAACACAGCCAATATCGTCTAATTACTTAATCATAACATAAACTCGATCACTGCACCGCATTTGAAAAAGGAAAATAGAAGCAACGTGTCCAATTTCTTCCTCTGCCTTCCATCCTGTGTGTGTGTGTGTGTGTGTGTGTGTGTGTGTGTGTGTGTGTTGGGTTAGCGTGTTGCGGACTTCCTGAATTCGCTCTTCGGTTCGTCATCATTAACCTCATCATTCATTCATTATTCGTGCCCTGTTGAACTAAGGCCTTTCCCAACGTTACTCGTCTCTCTCTCTCTCTCTCTCTCACTCTCACTCTCTCTCTCTCTCTCTCTCTCTCTCTCTCTCTCTCTCTCTCTCTGGTGTTCGTGTACTCCTTCCAGCTCCGGCAAAGGTTCTAATTTTACTTCTCTACTTGGTTCTTTGTTTTTTGCTTATGTTTTCTCCTTCCTATTTTGGTAAGGGTTCTAATTTTACCTCTCTACTTGGTTCTAAGGAAACACTCACTAGAACCCGAATGATCTCCTTTATGACCTCTGAAAATAGTTGATGTGAGGGCTGGAGGCGTTTGACAATATCGGGTTTTGTATATGGTAGACGGGCGGTCGCTTCAACACCTAACGCATGAATCAACTTTTTGTCTCCTTGCACTCGTAAAGAAGCAATGAATACGGGATGATTACAATGAAAAAAGAATGGTTGGTATAGGATGTCAATACCTAAAACATGAATCAGCTTTTTGTCTCCTTGCATTCCTAAAGAAGCGATGAATACGTTACGATTACAAAGAAGAAAGACTGGGAACTATGTATAGCGTGGACGAAGGCCTTGTCAATACCTAAAACAGACTTCGATATAAAAGAGAGAAGGGGAAGAGCAACGTCCAAGATATCGTGCGCGGCGCCAAAGATCTGGAGCGGCCGCGGGGTCAGGGCGCTTAAATACCGAGTCCCAGGGCGCCCACAGACCACGGCCCGCGATCTGTAATTACCCAACACATTATGGAGGCAAAACATTTAATTGGGTTGCGGAGGCAGAGGCGGCGCTGTCCTGGAGTGGCCCAAGCTAACCACTCTTTTCTCCTTCCCTTCCTGACTCCTTGACCTAATTCTTAACCCTTGCCTTCCCCCTCCTCCCCCTCCACATGCCTCTCCCTCGCTACCCCTTCTCTTCTTCAGCCCTTCCCTCGTGTCTCCTTCTTTCCCTCCCGTGTTCCCAGTCCTCCTTCTCTACCCTTGCTCCTCATCTACACTATAGTCCTTACTTTTACCGTCTAAGGAGACAGGCCAAAGAATTTCTATACTAAGAACGATGAAAATGCCCCCCCACACGGCTCAAATAAAGAACACAATTAGACACTAACGGAATGGCAGAATTGGTGTGAGAGGTGTTTTGAGTGTCCCCGTGTCAAAGAGTTAAAGTTATAGGGAGATAATAAAGTAGTAGTAGTAGTAGTAGTAGTAGTAGTAGTAGTAATGGCAGTAGCTGTAGTAGTAAAAAAACATCACTACAGTTTTCTACGTAAAGTTTCCAACAGCATTTTGGAATCCACGTTGCAAATTATACTATATACAAAATGTTGACGTTTAGTTCAACAACAAACTCTCGGGAAATCTCCTGCTACATTTACCGCCAGCAGACTGATCAGCAGAGGGTTTTTCAACAAGGATTCGACCAGATTCCACCAACTTTCCATTGCCTGCACGACGAACAGTGTGTCACGAGTGAAGCGTTACCGGTGCAGTGACGCGGTAAACTCTACGGACACGGCCAGCCACGTTTACATTACTCCGCGGCTCCCATGGTGGACAAGTGTGCCGAGAGGCGGTGAGAAGGAAGGCAGGGACATGTTGATGACGGAGAAACAATTTTGGCTGATGAAACGGACGATTAGAGAGCAGAAAATGAACTCGAATATGTTTTAACGTATGGCGCTCAACATGACAACACAGAATTTGTCACCGTGAATTGCAACAGAGAAAATAACAGCGAAGATTGCAGAGAATATGGCAATGAAAATGACAGCAAAAATATGATACTAAGAAAGACCGAACACCTCGCATCCTCAGCACGTGTCATAACCAAGGCTCATATACTTATTGCTTTACTTTACTTTGGGTAGGCGGTGGCTGAGTGGTAGCGTGCTGGGCCCACATTCACCACGTGTTGGACGACGCGAGTTCGAATCCCCACGCTACCACCTCGGATTTTTCAGTCACCGCTGAGTGGCTTAAAACTACCCACATGCTGTCCTGAAGACCACTCATCAACCCGGACTCTAGAGGAAACCGTCCAAGTGAGTCAAGAAGGAGTTCCGGAGGGCAGCATGAGCCAAGAGAAAATGGCGCCACTACAAACACTTGCCTGCGCCATGACGAGCTGGGGCCGAACACCATCCAGGCCCCTCAAGCAAGCCTACCGGCGCTATAGGCGTAGACGTAAAAAAAAAAATAATAATAATAATAATAATTTCTCTCCTTTTTTTCTCATAATCACGGCACCCACTATAAATAAAATTCGCCTGCTCCACTAACTGCCTGGGCCCATCCAAGAGGCCCCTCAAGAAAGCCTCCCAGCGCTATAGGCAACAAATAAGAAACAAAAACTCCTTTCTGCTTCCTCTTCTCCCATCTCGCTCCTCTTCCTCCTCCGCCATTCCTCATCTTTATCCCTTTTCCCTTTTTCTTGTTTTT
Organism: Eriocheir sinensis; assembly: GCF_024679095.1. Taxonomy (NCBI): domain Eukaryota; kingdom Metazoa; phylum Arthropoda; class Malacostraca; order Decapoda; family Varunidae; genus Eriocheir; species Eriocheir sinensis. The sequence goes on from NC_066514.1 coordinate 22,677,859, forward strand.
TTTTTGTTCTTATTTTTATTACTTTTGTTTTCCTCCTTCTCCTTTCCCTCCTCCTCCTTTTCCAACTCTTCCTCTTTCTTTTCCATTTTCTCTTTTCTTCCTCTTCCTAATCCCCCTCCTCCTCAATCTCTTTTTCTCCAATCTCCTCCTCCTCCATCTCTTTTTCTTCTTCCTCCTCCACCTTCCCTCCTCCCACTCCTTCCTTTCTTCTCTCCACCCATCGTCTTCGCCTGCACTGGTCCGTATTATTCTCTCTCAAATTGGATCATAATAGAATTCTAAACTATTAAATATTCGTATAAGAAACTATGATCGCCCGTCCCCTGGGCCTCGTCTCTCTCCGGCCAGCATAATAGACTTAGCCGGAGTTCAGTGACCAACCGGGGATTTCCTTGCACGTATTAGCAACCCGTTTTGACCCCACGAGCCTCCAATATTCACCTTAAACAAGACCCATGACAATTAGCAAACGGGGGCGGGGCGGGGCAGGGGCGGGGCGGGGCAAGGGGAGAGAGGCGGGGGTAACGTAACTCCCCTTCCTTATGCATAGGTAAAGATGAACTGGTGAGGGAGAAGGAAGGGAGAAAAGGGAGGGAGAAGGGAGATAGAGGGAGGGAATAAAAAAAGAGGATCAGAAAGAAAGAGAAGGACAGGAGGAAGTAAATAAGTGCAAAAAAACAATAAATTAAGGTGAGGGAATGTTAGGCAAGGTCTGGGAGGCCCCTGATACTGAAGGGCGGGGAAGAGAGCCAGAGGAGACCCGGGCACTAGCAGGGGAGCCACAGCGAGCCGGGGAAGGCAAGGAAGGCCAAGGAGAGCCGCAGGGGAGGAAGGGGAAGGAAGGGAGGTGAGGGGAGCCGCGGGGAGCCTAAGGGAGGCCGGGCAGCGCAAGGGGAGAGACGGAGACGACGGTATAATCATCGAGAGTCTTCAGCCTGACCAAGTCCTCCTGCTGGGGGCTGCGGCTGCGGTAAATAAGAGTTGAAGGATTTTCGCTCAGCCGATGGACGGAAGGTTAATCGCTGACCTGCCGCGGGTAAGTTGTGAGAGCCGGGTTTGGGTGGTAAAAGATATGTTAGGATCTGTACAAAGGAGCATGACAAAGATGATTCAGGGGGTGAGAAACATTCCTTGTGAGGATAGACTGAAGCATTTAAATCTACACTCTCTAGAAAGGCGAAGGTTTATAAATGGATGAAGGGTTTTGATAGAGAGTATGCTAATAGAGTTTTAATTGTAAAAGAGCCAGGCAGGACACGTAACAATGGGTTTAAGTTCGACAAATTCAGATTCAATAAGGACATAGGAAAGAATCGGTTTGTCAGTAGAGTCGTGGATGAGTGGAACAGGCTTGGCAGTCATGTGGTGGGTGCCAATACCATAGACACATTCAAGAAGAGGTTAGATAATTTCATGGATAGTGAAGTTAGGTGGGATTAGACTTGCAAGAGCTGCCTTGTATAGACCAACCAACCTCTTGCAGACTCCTTACGTTCTTATGTTCTTACTTTCCTCCTTCTCTCAGTGCCAATACCATAGACACATTCAAGAAGAGGTTAGATAATTTCATGGATAGTGAAGTTAGGTGGGGTTAGACTTGCAGGGGCTGCCTTGTATAGACCAACCAACCTCTTGCAGACTCCTTACGTTCTTATGTTCTCATGAGGTCAGGAAGGGAGGTGGGTGTGCCAAGTGGTGACGGACTAGAGAGTGCCATGTTACAGCTACGGATAGCGGAGGTGCACTTGGGAACTTCATGCCGAGGCTCAACGGGCGAGACAAAACGTAAAGAAAAATGTGTGACTTTAATTCTATGTTCCGTTCCCTGAAGTGTCTCGTTCCTCAGGTGTTCCGTTCCTACCTATGCTTCCCATTTCTTCCCATTCCCATCCTTTTCCTTCCTCTCTCTTTCCTTTTCTTCCCTTTCTTTCCACTCTCTTCCTTAAACTTCCATCCTCTTCCTTCCTTTCCTTCCCTTTCCTCTCCTCGTGTTTCCTGCCTAACCCTTCCCTTCCCATTCCTTCCCATTCCCATCCTTTTCCTTCCTTTCTCTCTCCTTTTCTTCCCTTCCTTTCCACTCCTTTCCTTCCTTTCCTTCCCTTTCCTTTCCTTCCCTTTCCTTGCGTTTCCTACCTAACCCTTCCCTTCCCATTCCTTCCCATTCCCATCCTTTTCCTTCCCAGTCCTTCCCATTCCCATCCTTTTCCTTCCTTTCTCTCTCCTTTTCTTCCCTTCCTTTCCACTCCCTTAAACTTCCATCCTTTTCCTTCCTTCCCTTCCCTTTCCTTTCCTTGCGTTTCCTACCTAACCCTTCCCCTTCCCATCCTTTTCCTTCCTTTCTCTCTCCTTTTCTTCCCTTCCTTAAACTTCCATCCTCTTCCTTCCTTTCCTTCCCTGCCCTCTCCTTGTCCTTCCTACCAAACCCTTTCCTTCCCATCCCTTCCCCTCCGTCACTATTCCCCCTTCCCCCTTCCCCCTTTCACAACAAGACCCATTAGCTGATGAGCCACCCCGCCGCCCCATCCGTCTCGCCGGGGCCCCGCTTACAACAGCAGGAGGCGGGGCGGGGCGGGGCACGGTGAGGTGAGGGGGGGGAGGGGGGGGCTAAGGAAACTACCCTCCCTTATTATGCACAGGTAAAGATGAGGAAGGGAGAGATGAGGAAGAAGGGGGAGAGGGAAGGGAGGAGGAGGAAAGGGGAGAGGAGGGAAGAAAAGGAGAGGGAGATGAAAGGGTGAGAGAATGAAGGGAGAAGGGAGAGGGAGAGGGAGGAAGGAAGAGGAGGGAGGAAAAAGGGAGAAAGTTAAAAGGGTGAGTGAGTGAAGGGAGAAGGGAGAGAAAGGGGGACAAAGAGTAGGAGGAGGAGGAGGAGGAGGAGGAGGAGGAGGAGAGGAAGAGGAGGAGTAATGATGAACGTGTAATTTCTTCTCCTCCCTCCTCCTTTCTCTCCCTTCCTCAGTTTTTTCCTCCATCCCTCCTTCCTCCTTTATTTATTTCCTTCTTTTTTTCCTTTCCTTTGTGTATATCTCCCTCCTTCTTTACTTTTTCCATTTTTCGTCTTTTCCTCTCTCTCTCTCTCTCTCTCTCTCTCTCTCTCTCTCTCTCTCTCTCTCTCTCTCTCTCTCTCTCTCTCTCTCTCTCTCTCTCTCTCTCTCTCTCTCTCTCTCTCTCCCATCCTTCTTTCTCCCCCACTCCCTACCCCCATCCCTCTTCCTTACTCTCCCTCTCTCCTCCCCCCATTTCACTCCCTTCCCCCAACCCTCCTTCTCCCCTCCCATCCCTTACCCCCGTGGCGTGGGTGGGTGGTGTTAGCGGCGGCCGTGTGTTGCAGCATTGCGTCTCAAACTGCCATTGCCATTACGCTATTACCGCGCTTTTGCCGGACATTATTGGCGGTATTAACGATGATGGTGACCAGTGCCGGGGGAGGAGGAGGAGGAGGAGGAGGAGGAGGAGGTAGGGATGGTGGGTGAAGAGTAAGATGCTGATTACTGGTGGCGGGGAAGAGGAAGGAGATGGAGGAAGAAGAGGGAGATGAGGAGAAGGAAGGGAATAAAGAGGATTAAGAAGGGAAGGAGGAGGAGGGAGAATGGGAGTAGGAGGAGGAAGAGGAAGAGGAGGAAGAGGAGATGGAGAATGAATAAGAAGATTGTGACCACGGTGAAGAAGAGGAGGAAGAGGAGGAGGAGAAGGAGGAGGAGGAGAAAAAGGAGGAAAATGAGATGAACAAGAAGGGAGGTTTTGGAGGTGGATGAGATGGACGAAGAGGAGATGAAAAAAGAGGAGGAAGAAGAAGAAGAAGAGGAGGAGGAGGTGATAATGAACGCGCAAGATAATGATGATGATGATGATGATGACGAGGAAGATGACAAAAAAAGAAGAGGTCGGTCCTAACAACGCTAACAAGACGAGTAGTTAACGCGAAGAGAACACTAACTACACAACCTAACGAGACTGTAACACTAGACGGTAAGAGGAGGAGGAGGAGGAGGAGGAGGAGGAGAAGGAAGGAGAGGGAGATGGGGAGTGATGGTAAATTTAAGAGAAGAGAAAGAAAAGATAAAAGAAGGAAGAGGAGGAGGAGGAAGACGAAGAAAAAATGAGAAGAAGAAGATGAAAGAAGAAGGATAACAAGGAAGAGGAGGAGGAGGAGGAGAAGGAAGGAGCAAGATGAGGAGGAGGAGGAGGAGAAAGAAGAAAAGAGAAAAAGGGAGAAGTAAAATGAGAAGAAAGAATAAGAGAGAAGAAGAAGAAGAAGAAGAGCAGGACTAATGATGAATCTAAGAGGAGAGAAAAGAGAATATATAAGAGAAGAGAAGAGAGGAGAGAAAGGTGAATGGAGAGGCTGAGAGGAGGGAGAGAGACAGCTGAGAGAGAAGAGGGAAGAGAATTAAGGGAAAGACTGGAGGAAGAGGAGAGAGATGAAGAAGCGAGAGATGAGATGATAGAGAGGAGGAAGGGAGGAGAAAGAAGAAGAAGAAGAAGGAGAGGAGTGAGGGAGAGAGGCCGAAGGGAGGGAGGGAGGGAGGTATAATGAGAGGGAGATAAATGATGGAGATGAAAAGGGAGATGAAGGGAGATGATGGGAGATGAGGAAAAGAAAGAGAAATAAAGGGAGAGGAATGGATGCTGGCCCCCTCATCTCCTTCCCACTCATCTCCTCCTGTGTGTGTGTGTGTGTGTGTGTGTGTGTGTGTGTGTGTGTGTGTGTGTGTGTGTGTGTGTGTGTGTGTGTGTGTGTGTGTGTGTGTGTGTGTGTGTGTGTGTGTGTGTGTGTGTGTGTGTTTAGCGGGAGATGAGTGAGGGTGGTGAGGGAGATAGAAGGGAGATTAGCCAACCTTTCTCCCAGTGTTTGGACAAGGATTCTCTCTCTCTCTCTCTCTCTCTCTCTCTCTCTCTCTCTCTCTCTCTCTCTCTCTCTCTCTCTCTCTCTCTCTCTCTCTCTCTCTCTCTCTCTCTCTCTCTCTCTCTCTCTCTCTCTTCTTATATAATTTTTCTCCTTTTCTTCCTTTCTTTTCTTTCTTCTTTTCTTCTCCTCCAATTATTTATTTTTTCTTTACTGTTCCTTCCTTCCTAATCCTTATTCTTTCATTCCATCACCATCATCATCTTCTTCTTCCTTCAATTATTTCTACTTTCTCTCGTTTATTCAATTTACTCTTGTTCTTCCGTCCTTCTACTTCTTCTCCTCTCGTTTTCTTTTTCCTATTCAAATTCTTGTCCTTGTTTTGTTTCCTCTTATTGTTCTTTTTTTCCATCTTTCCTTCTCCTCGTTTTCTTCCTCTTCCTCCTTCTTCTTTTCCTCTTCTTTCTCCTCCTCATCTTCTCCCTTCCAAATTTCTCTTATTGCATCTACTTCTATTCCTTCTTATGTTTCTTAATCTTCATCCTTCTTCTTCTTCTTCTTCTTCTTCTTCTTCTTCTTCTTCTTCCTCCTCCTTCTCCTCATTTTCTTCCTCTTCCTCCATCTTCTTCTCCTTTTCTTTCTCCTGCTCATCTTCTCCCTTCCAACTCTCTCTTATTGCATCTTCTTCTCCTCCTCCTCCTTCTCCTTCTCCTTCTTCTTCTTCTTCTTCTTCCTCCTCCTCCTCTTAATTCTTCCAGTCTTCCCCTCCTACTCTAAGCCTCAACATCCTGCCTTTCTTTTTGTCTCCCCGAAGTTTTCCTCCCTTCCCTCCTCCTCCTCTTTCCTTCCTTCCTTCCCTTCCTTCCCTTCTCCCTTCCTTGGCCAGACCTGCATCTCACGTTCTTTTCCTTTCCTCCTCTCTCTCTCTCTCTCTCTCTCTCTCTCTCTCTCTCTCTCTCTCTCTCTCTCTCTCTCTCTCTGACGTTCACCTAATTTTGGCAGTACCGCGGCCGCCCACGCCACCCACGCCAGTAACACGACTCTCGCCACGCCCTCCTCCTCCTCCACACGCCTTATTTGTCCTCCTCCTCCTCCTCCTCCTGTTATTTTTGTTGTTTTTCCTCGTTTACTTCTCTTGCCTGCCTTCCTTCCTTCCTTCCTTCCTTCTTTCCTACCTCCCTCCTTCCTTCTTCCTTTCTTCCTTTCTTTCTTTCTTTCTTCCTTTCTTCCTTCTTTTCTTCCTTTCTCCCTTCTTTTCTTCCTTTCTTCCTTCCTTCCTTCCTTTCTTCCTTTCTTCCTAACTTCATTCCTACCTTCCTTCCTTCCTTTCCTTCCTTCCTTCCTTCCTTCCTTCCTTCCGTCCTTCCTTCCTTCCTCCTCCTTCACTTCAATTGTCTTGTCTTATTTAAATGTTCACGTCTTCTATTCGCACATTATCTTCTTTCTTTAACCAGACAAACTTTTTATACTCTTATTCTTCCGCATCTTATTTCACATTTTCTCCCTATTCATCTTTTTTTAAGTTTCTATCTATTTTTTACTTCATTTGTCTGCTATTATCGTACCTTATCGTATCTCCTAACGCCACCTCGCAGGACTAACCATCCCCTCCATCTCTTATCTTCTCGCTTCAGCCTCTCAATCCGTCCTTCTTCTTCTCCTCGTTTTCTTTTTCCTATTTATATTCTTGTCCTTGTTTTGTTTCCTCTTCTTGTCCTTTTTTCCATCTTTCCTTCTCCTCATTTTCTTCCTTTTCTCCTTCTTCTTCTCCTTTTCTTTCTCCTCCTCATCTTCTCCCTTCCAAATCTCTCTTATTGCAACTATTTCTATTCCTTCTTCTATTTCTTTCTCTTCATCCTTCTTCTTCTTCATGAGCTCATTTTACTGTCGAATAACTTTAAAACAGCGTCATACCCAGTTACGTTAAGAAGGTATTTTTCAATTTAAAATATTTGTATTCGAATTAAAACCATTTCAATGTATTCGTATTCGTTGTAATTTGAAGTATTCGTGTTCCTATTCGAATACACAAGTCTGATTTTCGCTCCATCCCTGATAATTATCTTCACGCATCAGCCCCTCAGCCCATCACAGTCACCCTCTCGCTCCTCTAAAACTTATAATAGCTTGCTGTCATTCGCGACGTGGACGGGCGGGAAGGGAGAGAGGAAAGAAGGGAGGGTAAGAGGGAGGGAGAGAGGGAAGGAAAGAGAGAGAGGGAGGGTGAGGGGGAGAGGGTGTCAGGGGGAAGTCAGCCACCCAACTTTGGAAGCTCAGTCGGCATTTGGGTCGGCGCGGGAAAAAGTACATAATCCCGCCCTCGGCCTGAACTTGTGTCCCCGCGGGAGGTCGACGCTAATGAGACGGGGTGGGAGAGTTACGCGAGCTGGTGGTGGTGGTGGGTGAGGTGTTTACGTGTGTGTGTGTGTGTGTGTGTGTGTGTGTGTGTGTGTGTGTGTGTGTGTGTGTGTGTTCAAATTCAAGCACCCACATCCTTTCCCTTCGCGGCTCAAGCAGGAAGGAAGCGCCGCCTCCAGGCAATAAGTAGCGCTGACTGAGGACCAACACAGCACAACACAGCGGCGGGACAACACCCACACGTATTTGTTTTGGCGGAGGCGGCGTAAGGGAGTGATTGCCCGCTCTTGTCCCCTTTCGTATCCTGCCTCTACACACTCAGGACAGGTCGCTCTAGCCCAGTGGTTCCCAAAGTCTTCTGGTTGCGACCCTAAATACAGTCTTGCCCTGGCCTGGCGACCCTAAATGCGTGAACATGTAGTATTTATTTCCAGTTATTTCTATATGTTATACTTTCGGATATTTATGATTTTATCCACCACTGATGAAACCATTAACCCAGTAGCAGCGGGGATCATGTTTCTTAATGGCCCCCCCAAAGCGAGAAAAATGAGAAAAATCACCCCTCACACAAACCATTCCATAATATATATCAAAGCATTTGTGATCAGTTTATGTATCATCTGTTTTTTGGGGTTTAAATCATGGCACAAATTTGGCCCGTCGCTGCTACACGGTAAAGCCACAAATTTGGCCCGTCGCTGCTACACGGTAAAGCCACAAATTTGGCCCGTCGCTGCTACACGGTAAAGCCACAAATTTGGCCCGTCGCTGCTACACGGTAAAGCCACAAATTTGGCCCGTCGCTGCTACATGGTAAAGTCACAAATTTGGCCCGTCGCTGCTACACGGTAAAGCCACAAATTTGGCCCGTCGCTGCTACATGGTAAAGCCACAAATTTGGCCCGTCGCTGCTACACGGTAAAGCCACAAATTTGGCCCGTCGCTGCTACATGGTAAAGCCACAAATTTGGCCCGTCGCTGCTACACGGTAAAGCCACAAATTTGGCCCGTCGCTGCTACATGGTAAAGTCACAAATTTGGCCCGTCGCTGCTACCGGGTTAAGAGAAAAAAACAAAAAGCAAAAAAGTAAAATAAAAAAAACAAAGCAAAAGAAGAAAAAGAACAACAACAATGATAGTACGAGCTTATTCTTTTTTTTTACTAGACATGAACGATTAAAGATATACGAAGAAGTCTGGTAGCCCCCCCTCCCCCCTCCCCCCACCCACCCCCCGCTCATCCGTCACTCACTCTCTAATCGGATTTGTACACTTTTTTCCATATATCTTGTTATCTTTTCTTATCTCGTCCCTAAACCTTTTATCCGCCTTCTCTTCCATTCCTCTTTCTCCCTCCTCTCGTCCTCAGCTCCTCCCATCCGCCCGCTGACGACCCTGAACCACCCTGGACGACCTGCTCTTCTTATCAGCTGCGGTGGAGTGGTGTCGTTCCGCGAGAGGGCCGCCTGACACCCTGATCTTTCGGCCTCCTCCTCCTCCTCTGATCTCCCTGCCTCCCATCCCCTGTTCTCCCGGCTCCTCTCCCCCGCTCCTTTAACTCCCAGCCACACTCTCTTGACCTCCCGCCTCCTCCTTTCCTAATGTACGCCTGATCTAACCTCCTATGTTAAGTCTCCCTGCCTGCTTGATTTCTCCTTCCTTCCCCTCCCTGTTCTCCCTGCTCTTCACCTCCCCGCCTGAACTACCAGCCACCCTCCCTTGACCTCCCGCCCTCTCCCGCGTTCTCCCTTCCTCCCCTACACCTCATCTAACCTCCTTCTGTTATAGTCTCCCTGCCTGCTTGATGTCTCTTCCTTCCTCTCCCTATTCTCCCCGTCCTACCCTCCCCAGAACTGTGTGAACTTCCTCCCCAAACTCTAAATCTATCTATGCCTATCTACCTATCTATCTATCTATCCATCTATCTAACAATCTGTCACTGCACACAAACAAGGTACAATTATGCTTTTTCTTAACCCTCTACTAAGAAACACGTAAGAGTGGTTCGCGTTACATCATCACTCCGAGGCGACAATCGTGGGAGTGTTCGCCTCGTGTACTGAAGGGGCCAGGCGCGTGTGTAAGGAGGCGGCCCGCTGCTTCCTGCTTCTCTTAGTTGATCTGCGGATTTGTGGAGCTACTACTCTCTGTCTCTGTCTCTGTCTCTCTCTCTCTCTCTCTCTCTCTCTCTCTGTCTCTCTCTCTCTCTCTCTCTCTGTCTCTCTCTCTCTCTCTCTCTCTCTCTCTCTCTCTCTCTCTCTCTCTCTCTCTCTCTCTCTCTCTCTCTCTCTCTCTCTTCCTCCTCCTCCTCCATAGCCTCTTCTTTTTCTTCGTCGTCCTCCTCCTCCTCCTCCTCCTCCTCCTCCTCTTCCTCCTCTTATTTCTTCACTTTCTCGTATTTCTCCCGTTTTTTCTGTTTCAGTTTATAGTTTTCTTGTTCTCTATTCATCGGTTTTTCTTCTTCTTTTTCCTTCTCCTCCTCTTCCTCCTCATGGTGACGTAAGTTCTATGTGAGACGCAGCTCTTCAGGATGACACACACACACACACACACACACACACACACACACACACTCCACCGACTCCTTCTGTCCCCGCATACGAGAGGTCGAGAGACGCGGTTGGCGGAAGAATAACAACACTGCCTGAGCGAAGCGACGGCCCGGGTTACGCAGCGACGAGGGGAAAACATGAGTCGCTATATGGAAGCAGAAAATATTCGAAAATAAAAACCAATACAATAAATAACCCTTCCCTCCCCCACCAAAGAAAAATAAGAGAATGGTTAAACGTAAAAAAAATAACGAATCTGAAGACGTACTGATATGATAAAAAGTATGAGAAGGGAAGATTAGAAGAAGAGATGGCGCCACTGTAAACACTTGCCTGCGCCATAATGGGCTTGGGCAGACCACCAGGCCTAACAAACAAAGCCTACCGGCGCTATAATTCACGACGTAAAAAATAAAACAAATCAATAAACAAAACATACGAAAAATAACAAAACAAAGTTACGAAATAATGAATCATATACAGAAAACTGCAAAAAAAGTAAAATGGATACAATAAATAATTAAAACTTGGAAGGGAAATTGACTAAAACCATTACTGACCCAAATGCTATACTGAACCTCTATCAATACCACCAGACCAGAATACGTAGTCACACCATTGGGTTAACAGAGTAAGCCTGGAGGGGACACTGGCTTAAAACACGGCGGGGAGTGACCGAAGGGACGCGCCAAAAAGTAACTATTTATGTGAATGTGACTATGCAAAGCAGACCTCATTAGGGACAGGGGCGAGCTGGCGTGAGGGAAGGAAGGGAAGGGAAGGGAAGGGAGGAAGGTAAGCGAGGTAGAGTGAGAGAGAAAGAGAGCATGGAAGGGGAGGAGAGAGAGGCAGGAAAAGTGCATAGAGAGAGAAAAAGGGGTGGAGCAAGATAGAGATGATGGAAGAGAGGGAAAATGAGGGAGATGATAGAAAGGAAAAGGAAAAGGGAGGAAGGGAGGAAAAAATAAAGGGAAGGTAAAGAGGAAGAGAAAAAGGAATTGAAAAAAAGGGAGGGAGAGAAGGAGGAAGAGTGATGGAGGAAAGGAAAAAGGCAGGGAGAGAGAGAGGGAATAAGAGAAGAGGGGAAATGTGTGTGTGTGTGTGTGTGTGTGTGTGTGTGTGTGTGTGTGTGTGTGTGTGTGTGTGTACGAGACAAAAAGAAATGTTGGAGAGTGTAAAATTAATGAAACTTATTAAGAGAATGAATGCGTGAGAGAGAGAGAGAGAGAGAGAGAGAGAGAGAGAGAGAGAGAGAGAGAGAGAGAGAGAGAGAGAGAGAGAGAGAGAGAGAGAGAGAGAGAGAGAGAGAGAGAGAGAGAGAGAGAGAGAGAGAGAGAGAGAGAGAGAGAGAGAGAGAGAGAGAGAGAGAGAGAGAGAGAGAGAGAGAGAGAGAGAGAGAGAGAGAGAGAGAGAGAGAGAGAGAGAGAGAGAGAGAGAGAGAGAGAGCCACAGACAGAGGCGTGAGAGATAGAGTCGCTTCCCTGCCCCGCCACACTGCACCAAAACAATCTCCTCCTCGTCCTCGTCCTCCTCCTTTTGTTCTGCCTCTCAACACAAGAACCGCCAGTCACCCTCACACCCTCAAGGCAGCCGGTCACGTCACGCAACCTCTCCCTCACTATTCCATACCTAACTAACTAAACAAACAGACGGCAAAAACTTCGCCTCTATGCCAAATCAACTGTACTTAACTTCCCTTAACTTCACTTCATAACAAAAATCATCCGTTCACAGCACCACTGAAGCCTCCTACCGTAATACAAGAGTCCTCTGGCCTGCTATGAAGAGGGGAATATGGTCACCTTAAGCGGAATGTCTCGCTCTCTCTACAACCACAACAACCTAATCTACACAGCTATTGCGTCATACATTCTACACTTCTCTTATACACTTTCCACCAACAAAACAATATATAGAGATTCTCGCCTGACTGCCTCTCCCACGCTGACAGGGGATGGATCAAGAGTGACATGATACAAGGAATGGTCGCGGTAAAGAGTGTGGGAGGGATGATCGCTGCTTAGAGGCAAGAGACAGCTGGAGGCAGAGACGAGGAGGGAGGGAGCCAGGGAGAGGGAGAGAAGGGAGGGAGAGAGGGAGAGGTCAGCGTGGGCGGATATCGTGATAGTCTACTTTTTTTGTTTTCATTGCGAGAGATAATAGTGTCCGTGTGTGTGTGTGTGTGTGTGTGTGTGTGTGTGTGTGTGTGTGTGAAGAGGTCTAAAAAGTCATTCATGTGCTGAGAAAAGGTTATAAAAGGAAAAAAAAAAGGGTTGTGAGAGAGAGAGAGAGAGAGAGAGAGAGAGAGAGAGAGAGAGAGAGAGAGAGAGAGAGAGAGAATTGGAATATTTTGTCGATGATGAAAGAATTATTTTTGCCTCAATAGACGGAATGAAAAGTGAAGGAAAAAAAAATATGATGATAAAGCAGAAAAAGAAAGGGAAGAAAGAAAGGGAAAGAGAAAGCCTGAAAATAAGAATGAAAAGAAGGAAAATAAGAAGGAAAAGAAGAAAAAATAATAATCAGGAGAAATAAAAGACTGATAATGATGAAAAAAAAGAAGAAAAAAAAGAAATTAGAAGCAACAGAGGATAACAGTAACAATAAAACGGGGAGGCGGTGGCTGAGTGGTTAGCGTGCGGGCGTGGCGTGTAGGGATTTAATATGTATGTACACCCCCCCCCCGCCCCCTCCTCTGTAAATTCCCCAAACCTTTCCTGAATAAAAATCTAAAATCTGAAATCTGAGCAGGAGGAGGCCGGCTCGCGTCCCGCCCGCCGCCACAAGCTGGTATTTTTCAGTCACCGCCGAGTGGTCTTAAAAGCTTTCATCCCTTACATCAACTATTTACAAAGGTTGAAAAGGAGATTAATCGGATTCTCATGGGTGTTTTTTCAGGTTCATGGTACAGAAGAAAGGTCAAACTACCACCAGGACCATTAAACTACCCCTGAAAATGCCCACAACTCCTACGAAAGCCTTGTCCAATACACGTACTTGGGCAGCGAAATGTTTAAGAATACGGGCTTAAGACTACCCAACAACCCATGCTCTACATTCTCTCTCGAAAAAGTGGATGAAAAATGAGCTCCGGGGTGCAGCATGAGCCTGGCTAGATGGCGCCTCTATTAACACTTGCCTGCGCCACACACACGGTCCAGGCAGGCAAGCAGGCAATTAACTTTCCCTCACAGTACAGTCACCTGGCCCGCCGCGGCACACACCTTCGTTCCCCGCTGCTTAATTCGCGCCAAACGTAACAGACTCTTTTTTCCTGCTATTTTTTGGGTACGCTGTTTTGTGTAATTATAAACTAAATGTAATGAACTCAGTGAAGTCTTTTTTTTTTTCTTTCTTTCTAAGCGGCCCAGAAACACAGGAATATAGTAAGGAATGGATGCGGGGAGTTTGATGCGGTTTTTAATACGTTTTTGTTTTCCTTTTATCGTGAAGGAAAGAAAATTAGAAAGTACGCCCTGACTGACAACAACAACAACAACAACAACAACAACAACAATTACGACTACAGCTGCTATTTCTGCTAGCATCACCGCCCCTCTAACTACTACTACTATTACTACTACTACTACTACTACTACTATTTTTCTCCTGCTATCAATACTACCATTACCACTTCTGCAAATACTACTACTACTACTACTACTACTACTACTACTACTACTACAACTTTTACGCATACCACCACCATCACCACCACAGCACCACAACCACCACCACCACTACCAGTCAATAGGTAGTCCCATGGCACGAGTTTCCTCGCCTCGTATGACCAGAGAATTTCCGTGTTTTTGGCGGGCTCTCGACTCCTAATCACGCCAGACCTTTTTTTCCGCGCGTAGCCATAAGAAAGCGGCGGAAAGAGGGACCGCGTGAGAGTAATCCTAGACTCGTCAGCGTGAAAAGAAGAAGAGGAGGAGTAGGTGAAGGGATAATGAGGGGAGGGAACGGAGAAGGGAAGTCTAGAGTGCTGAAGAGGGGAGGTAGATGAGGGTAAGGGAAGGTGAGAACGGAGGTAAGGTTTGGGTAAGGCAAGGAAATGAGGGTATTAGTATTAGTAGTAAAAGAAGAAAGAAAGTAATGGAAAGTAAGGCAAGGTGAAAGAGTAGATGGAATTGTTAAGGTAAGAAGATGAAGGAAAAAGGTATAGGAGAGGAGGGAAAGTGGAAAGTAGATTGTCATAAAATTGAGGATAAGAGAATTAGAGAGAAAAAAAAGAAAGGAGAAAATTATAGAGGATAGAAAATGAAAGTTATAAGTTTAAGTGAAGGAAAGAAAGAAAAGAGGAGAAATGTAAGCGATTCCTAAAGACAAGAAAAGGAGAGGAAAAGATGCAACTGGAAAAAGCTATGAAAAGGAAGAAGGGGAAGAAAAAAAGGCTGATAAGGTTAAGGGAAAGGGAAGAAGATAGAGAGAGAGAGAGACGGGAAGAAGGGAAATGAAGAATGTTAAGAGGGTAAGAAAGGGCGAGAAATATTGAAAGAAGGAGAAAATGGAGATAGAGGGAGGAAAGAAAGGAAGGAAGGAGAGTTGAGGGAAGGAAAAGGTTACTATAAAGTGGACTGGAGGAAAAATAAGTCTTAAGGAGTGAAAAGTAGTAGTAGTAGTAGTAGTAGTAGTTGTTGTTGTTGTAGTAAGTAACAACATTAGCAACACCAGTAGCAACACCAGCAACATCACCAACACCACCACCACCGCTACCACCACCACCACACCAACGGTACATGAACATCGGAATCGCTTGTATTTCATAACGAACATAACTTTCACGCTAATAACAGACAAGCATATTTTTTTCCGCCAATTATAATGTTTTTCAGTGGACGGATTTATGAGTCTATAGTAATAATGCATGAGGCAGCTTACAGTGTGTGTGTGTGTGTGTGTGTGTGTGTGTGTGTGTGTGTGTGTGTGTGTGTGTGTGTGTGTGTGTGTGTGTGTGTGTACTACTACTACTATTACTACTATTACTACTACTACTACTACTACTACTACTACTGCTACAACTTTTTTTTTTACAGCAAAGGAGACAGCACTATAGAATCACTACTACTACTAAAACTACTACTACTACTACTACTAATACTACTACAGCTACTACTACTGTTAAAACTACTAGTCTTCTACCACCACTACCACCATCACCACTACAATCATTCTGCTGCCTCTCCCTGGTCGAAAGGAATACACGCTTCGTTTTCTATTAGCGCGCAGGCCAGGAGGAAGATTACAGCGGGGTCTCGCCTAAATAACACACTGATGACCTAATGCCGGCCCTCACTTAATAACTCCGGCCTAAGAACAGTAAGTAAGAGGAAGATAAAAAGAGGAAAAAAACTATATATATAATGGGTTAGGAGTCTTCCTTTTAGCCTTTCAAACCGGTCTGGTGAAATTACGTACACACACACACACACACACACACACACACACACACACACACACACACACACACACACACACACACACCCACGTAAGCTCGAGACAAACTGCTCTCATGTCCTCTTAGTTCTCTCTCTCTCTCTCTCTCTCTCTCTCTCTCTCTCTCTCTCTCTCTTGTCCTCGTCTTCTTCTTCTTCTTCTTCTTCCTCTTTCTCTAATTTATATCCCTTCCCCTTCCTTTAACTTCCTATATTTATTCTTCGTTTCTCTCCTCCTCCTCCTCCTCCTCCTCCTCCTTTATTCCTCTTTTCTCCATTCTAATATTTCCCTCTCTTCGTTGATTTCCGTTTCTCTTCTCCCTTCCTTTCTTTCTTTTTTTCGTTCTTTTCTTTCTTTTCTCTTTTGTTCTTTTTTACTCTTTCTTCCTCGCTCTCTCTGTTTCTTTCCATCGTTTCTTTCTTTCTTTCTTCCTTTCTTCCTTTCTCTTCCTGCCAGAATCATCGCGCGAGGGTCAAATGGGAATGGTCGGCTTTGTGTACGGAGAAAAATGGACCCGCCACACACACACACACACACACACACACACACACACACACACACACACACACACACACACACACACACAACCCCCTTACACAAAAATGGACAGAAAGACAGTCACACAGACAGACAGATCACAACCACCACACTCCCCCTCCACCATCACCATCACCATCACCACCATCACCAGTGACTCCTCTGGGCTGGTCTTCACGGGCCAGCGGCGGCACGGAGCTAACAGCCGCCGGCCCAAACGTGTAGCCCATTACTGTCTGAATCACTGACTAATTAAGCAAAGCAACTGACCGTGCATCGCCGTATGTAAGCAGAGCGGCGCCAAAGGTCCTCGCCGGGGTCAGGGGTGCCGATCCTCCGCCGGGCAGCGTGCCAGGGCGGGGCAGCGGCGCGGTACTTGATAACACGCCGCCAATGGAAACACATTCGCCCTGATCTCTTGCTCGGAAAAATGGGAGCCGTTTTCCGCGCTCCCCTGTTATCGATGGTTGGGGGCGAGGCCTGTGTAGACACCTCCTCCGGCATGCTCAAGTCCACACACACACACACACACACACACACACACACAGCCTTGCCTGGTCGAAAGAGGTCATGAAGAGTGACACACTGAGGGGCCCGCCTAGCAATGATCCTCTGAACACTGGAGAGTTTACAAAGCGATGTCTTGGTGGAAAATACAAGAACTGATCTTTAGCCACCAACATATATATGGAAACCGTTCTCTCTGCAACGCGAATATCTGTAGATCAGTGGTTCTTAAACTGGGGGAAAGTTAGACAGAAACAGAGAGGGAGGGGGATGGGAGAGGAGGGCGAGAGAAGGGGATGGGAAGAGAGGTAGAGGAAAGGAGAAGGGGAGGAAGAATGGGTAGGTGGGAAGGGATGGGAGAGGACAAGGAGAATGGGTGGGTAGGGAGGGAGAGAGAGATAGAGGGAGAGGAGAAAGGGAGAAGAGGTTGACAGGGAGGGAGAAAGGGAGAGAATAAAGGAATGGAAGGAAGGGAGAGAAAGGGACTGGAGGGAGAGATGTCTGTTGTAGTATTTGGAATTATATTAACAAGAGCGTGGGCTTATATTAAGGAGCTTATGAAAAGAGATCTAAATTATCGCCTTTATTAATTCTCTATACCGTTTTACCGTTTTTTGTTTTCTTTACAACAAAGGAGACAGCTCAAGGGCACAAAAAAAGGAAACAATAATAAAAAAAAGCCCGCTACTCGCTGCTCCTAAAAAAAGAATCCAAGGAGGTGGCCGAAAGAGGGGTCAATTTTATCTGTATACACAAGGGGAACGTGGAGAGAAGAGCCCATTCATAGCTGGGGCGTGGCTTAAGAACTATAGTGTGACAGACGAATGGCGGAGGCAGAGGGAGGGCGGTGTGGTGACGGGCAGCGCTGTGTTATGGTGGAGATAATGAAACACTCCTACGTTGATCTTGTATTGGGAAAGATATGAACGTTTCTTTTTTCTCTGCGCCGCAAATACCGAGGCGCGAGGAAGGCAACGTTAGGGTGGTGAATGCGGCGACCTGAAAACGTTCGCAAGGAGAATGAAACGGAAACATAAGAAAGTCGTGTATGAATCATGAACCACAAATCACATGACACCACAAAACTCTATATTAACACCTTGACTGCGGATTTCCTACAGTCAGACCTCACCAAGCTAGTGGAATGGAGCAAAAAGTGTCTGCTATAATTTACTGTAGAAAAATATAAAGTCCTGCATCTTGGGAGGGGATATCCAGCACACCAATACCACATGGGAAACACTAAACTATCCACCACAGAGGCAGAGAAAGACCTGGGACTATATGTTGCCAGGCTACCAGGGGGGGCCAAATCCGTGCCAATCGCTGCGGACGGGTTAAGTCTCACCGTGACCTTCTTGACGCCTAACGCATACCAGGCACACTCAAGCTTTATTATCCACCATTCATTACAAACACGCTCCACTCCATAACCCTCCCTGCACTGCCTTCCTCCTCCCCTTCCCCCCTTCCCCCGAGGCATAGGACAACGAGGCTCCCCAAAATGGATCCCCTACCAAACTCACGCCTTCCATAACCCTCCCTGCACTGCCTTCCTCCTCCCCTCCCCCCCTTCCCCTGAGGCATAGGATAACGAGGCTCCCAAAATGGATCCCCTACCAAACTCACCCCTTCCATAACCCTACCTGCACTGCCCTCCTCCTCCCCCAACCAAATTCACCATCTTCCCTTCTAGCCCACCGATACCTCTCCCTCCCTCCCTCTACTAACCCGCCCTTCACCCTTCACCCCCTTCCACGCCCGCCATCCCTCCACCTCTCATCCCTTACCTCTGCCAACTCGCCCTTTCAACCCTTATCCCTTCCCTTGCCAGACTGTTCACCTCCCTTAACCTCCTCCCCTCTGCCAACCCGCCTACGACCCCTCACCCTTTCCCCCCTCACCTTCTCCACTTCCCTGTCAGTTTGTCCACCTAACCTAGCCCCCTCCACCACCTTCCATCCCTTTCACCCTCCTTTGCCAGTCCGTCTATACACCTTAACCGCACCCTCGGCCTCCCGCCCGCCCCCACGACACCCTTTTCCCCTCCCTCCTGCTAACCCGCCCTCCACCCCTCATCCCCTCCCCTGCCAGCCTTTCCACCTTCCCTTACCCTCTTCCCCGCCCGCCTGCCGCCCATCTCCACTTTCCTCCACCCCTTTCACGCCCTCCCTCGCCCGCCCACCACCCTCTACCCCCCCTCCCCCGCCCCCTTACTCCACTTTACGATGGGTCACGACACAGGCAAATGCAAATCAGCCAGGTAACTCACGGACGGAGTGGACGCGGCGGCGGCACCTGGGAGACACACACCTGCAATTAAGATAAGCAGGTGAGGTGACGAGGCGATGGGCGATAGCGGCGGCACAAAGACGGCCGCCATGCACACACACACACACACACACACACACACACACACACACACACACACACACACACACACACACACACACATACTCAATAATAAAAAAAATATATAAAGCTGACCTGTAGTGCACGTAATATAGATTGATGGATAGATATATAGATAAATAGATAGATAGATCGATAGATAGATAGATAGACAGACAGACAAACAATGTACAAACTCACAATCACATCGATATTAATACACACACGCACACACCCACACACACCCACACACACACACACTGTACAAACAATTAGCTTTCTCGCAAAACACACACACACACACACACATATCCACACCCTCACCCACACATACAAACACACACACAGGCATAAATATCAAACACTTACACCATATATCGCAACACTGACGCAAACTAACACTTGTACAACTCTCCACGGCCCATACAAGCGACTGGTGACACGCTATAAGAAGGCTTCCTCAACACAACTAAATTTCAGTAAAAGTGACTCACTCGCAGAAGGAGCGCAAAGCCACTCTTCACCGCAACACACCAAGACTAACACGTACAGCCCTCTTGGAACACACGACTACCCCTGCACATCAACTCCAAATCCACGAACTCTATACCTATTCCTGTTAGGCACCAACTCTACGGCTTACCACAACTAGAGTAAAGGGAGGTCTGGTGGTAAGGGAGCAGAGAATACGAATCGTTGTAATAACAGCGTGGATTTAGATGGATTCTGCTCTCATAAACAACACATAGGCAGGACTTGGTTTACTAATGGAACGGTGGATTAGAGAAACATAATAGGTGGTGTTGGGTTTATATGAGACGCGATGCCTAGGATCACTGACTCGCCTCTCGCAGACTCCCTATTAGATTTTTCTTATTCCTTCCTACTTGTCTTTCGTCTAATCGCTTCTCTTGGCTGTTTTCTCCCATCTCATTATTTTTGTTATTTTTTTTCTCTTCCTGGTGCTTTCTGCTCTACTCTCTCTCTCTCTCTCTCTCTCTCTCTCTCTCTCTCTCTCTCTCTCTCTCTCTCTCTCTCTCTCTCTCTCTCTCTCTCTCTCTCTCTCTCTCTCTCTCTCTCTCTTCTCCTTCTTCTCTTCTCGTTTCTCTCCTCAAACTTCTTTATTCGCTTCCCTTCACTTCATTCTAACTGCTCTCTCTTATGCTCAGCCGTTTCTCTCTTCCCTTTTTATCTCTCTTCTCGCTTTCCGCCTCCGCTCCCATCCCTCACCACACGTACCATTGTCATCCAGCACGATCGAACTCCTTAACGTGCCATCAAACTGACCGTAACTCTCGAGATTTTTCATGGGATTGCATTCAGGGCGGTATCAATAGGGGGAGTAAGCGTCGTGTTGCCTTTCCGTCGCATCTCATAGGGGATTAAATACATGTCTAAGAATCTTTATATTTCACATCGCGTAACTAGTAGGATTCAGAACGACATTAGGGAGACAATCAGCGTTGCGTCGTTTTCTGAGTTTTTTTTTAAATATACTTACACAGGCAGAGTTCCATCTCGTATAGGGGATTAAGTACATGTCTAAAGCCTCAATCCCTTATATAGCGTTACTAATAGAATTCAGGACGATAGGAATGGGAAGTAAACGTCGTGAACCTTCTCTGACGGATTATAAACTTATACACGCTAAGTTACATTTCGTAGGGGGACCGAATACATTTTTAAGAGCCTTCATCCCATACAGCTTTATTTGTAAGAGATTCTGCCTTTCAAAACGTCACCAATAGCCTTCAGGACGATATCGACGGGGTATTTTTTCTTTGTTATTTTCCGGCGCCTTCCACACACGCGGCGTCGCATCTCGTGAGCGATTAAACAGATATCTTAGCGTCTGTGTTCATCCCAGCTTCATTTGTAAGAGATTCTGCCTTTCAAAACCTCACCAATAGCCTTCAGGACGATATCGACGAGGTAGTTTTTTTTTTTTCCGGCGCCTTCCACACACGCGGCGTCGCATATCGTGAGCGATTAAACGCGTTTCTATAAGCGCTTCTGTTCTTTTTCAAGCTTCATTTGTAAGAGTTTCCGCCTTTCATAACGCCAGCAGGACGATATCGATGGGGAAGCAAAAGCCGCGAGTTCTCCCCGGCGCCTCTCAGCCTTTTCAACGGGTCCAATATCCCGCGGCGACAAAGGAGGGAGAGCCAGCGCCGCGGACATTAAGAGACACATTAGGCGAGGCGTGTTCGGGCGCCTTAATTGAAGATCCGTCTTAGTGTGATTCATCTTGATTTCCACATCGATGACTAGACGGCGAAAGACGGATGGAGATGGGAGAGAGAGAGAGAGAGGGAGGGGGATGGGAGAGAAGAGAAGGAGAGAGAGAGAGAGAGAGAGAGAGAGAGAGAGAGAGAGAGAGAGAGAGAGAGAGAGAGAGAGAGAGAGAGAAGGAAGATGAGGAGGAAAGAAGCAGAGGAGGAAGATGCAGGAGAAAAATGAAGGAAGGAGGAGGAGGAGGAGGAAGGGAGAGTTAGAAAGAACGAGAACAACACGATGCCAGAGGAAGGAAAGGAGAAAAAAAATAATAGGGAGAAAGAAAAGGAATAAAGAAAAGATGCAAGAACAAGGAAGGAGGGAAGAAAAATAACGAAGGGAGGAAGAGGAAGGAAACAAAAGAACGGAGAAGACAAGAGAACACAGGGAGGAGAAGGAAGGAAGAAAGGAAGGAGAGAAAAAGAAAATGAAGACGAATGGAATAGAGAAGGTGAAGGAACGGAATGGAGAAGAAAAAGGAAGAAAAGGAGGAAGAGAGAGAGAGAGGAGAAAGAAAATAAGGAGAGAAATGAAGAAAAATAGGAAGAAAACAAAGATAGGAAACGGAAAAAAATATAAGAATGGGAAGAAGCAGAA
>NC_066514.1:22704362-22769362 GCF_024679095.1 Eriocheir sinensis
GGCGTTTTATGGATTTCGTAGGCGTTTTGTGCATTTCAAAGTTTTATGGATTTCGTAGGCGTTTTATGGATTTCGTAGGCGTTTTATGGATTTCGTAGGCGTTTTATGGATTTCGTAGGCGTTTTGTGCATTTCGTAGGCGTTTTGAGCATTTCGTAGGCGTTTTATGGATTTCGTAGGCGTTTTGAGCATTTCGTAGGCGTTTTGAGCATTTCGTAGGCGTTTTTTGCATTTCGTAGGCGGTTTTTGCATTTCGTAGGCGTTTTTTGCATTTCGTAGGCGTTTTGAGCATTTCGTAGGCGTTTTGAGCATTTCGTAGGCGTTTTGAGCATTTCGTAGGCGTTTTGAGCATTTCGTAGGCGTTTTGTGCATTTCGTAGGCGTTTTGAGCATTTCGTAGGCGTTTTGAGCATTTCGTAGGCGCGTTTTGTACATTTCGTAGGCGCGTTTTGTACATTTCGTAGGCGTTTTGCATTTCTGTATGTTTTTGCATTTCGTATGTTTTGAGCATTTCGTATGTTTTGAGCATTTTTCGTATGTTTTGAGCATTTCGTAGGCGTTTTGAGCATTTCGTATGTTTTGAGCATTTCGTATGTTTTGAGCATTTCGTAGGCGTTGTATGTTTTGTAGGCATTTCTGTATGTTTTTGCATTTGCAGGTATGTTTTGTGCATTTCGTAGGCGTTTGAGCATTTCGTATGTTTTGTGCATTTCGTAGGCGTTTTGTGCATTTCGTAGATGTTTTGTGCATTTCGTAGGCGTTTTGAGCATTTCGTAGGCGTTTTGTGCATTTCGTAGGCGTTTTGTGCATTTCGTAGGCGTTTTGTGCATTTCGTAGGCGTTTTGAGCATTTCGTAGGCGTTTTGTGCATTTCGTAGGCGTTTTGTGCATTTCGTAGGCGTTTTGTGCATTTCGTAGGCGTGTTGTGCATTTCGTAGGCGTTTTGTGCATTTCGTAGGCGTGTTGTGCATTTCGTAGGCGTGTTGTGCATTTCGTAGGCGTTTTGTGCATTTCTGTATGTTTTGTGCATTTCGTAGGCGTTTTGTGCATTTCGTAGGCGTTTTGAGCATTTCGTAGGCGTTTTGTGCATTTCGTAGGCGTTTTGTGCATTTCGTAGGCGTTTTGAGCATTTCGTAGGCGTTTTGTGCATTTCGTAGGCGTTTTGAGCATTTCGTAGGCGTTTTGAGCATTTCGTAGGCGTTTTATGGATTTCGTAGGCGTTTTGAGCATTTCGTAGGCGTTTTGAGCATTTCGTAGGCGTTTTGAGCATTTCGTAGGCGTTTTGTGCATTTCGTAGGCGTTTTGAGCATTTCGTAGGCGTTTTGAGCATTTCGTAGGCGTTTTGTGCATTTCGTAGGCGTTTTGTGCATTTCCAGAGGTGTTTATTGGCCCTTCTCCTGCACCATGAACGCAAAAACACTCATAAAAACTCGATTCATCCTCTTTTTGGCCTTTGGATATACACTTAGTCGACGTGAGAGGTGGAGGGAAGAGAGAATGCTTACCCTGGGAGCGTGGCGGAGGGGAACGTGCCGCCGCGCATCGCACCAGACCGTGACTACCATTATGGCGCACCACGTTGTGATGCTACACCCGGCGGCCTCCAGAGCCCACCGCCGCCGTGATACCTGAATACGGGGCGCGCGGCTGTGAAGCGTGACTCATTAACATTTACATATTCTAATCCGGGGCTGTTCCAGGGGCGGGCCGTGACCCAGTGCCATTGCTTACTATACTTGCTCGCCGCCTCCAAGGAAAAGGTCGGTAATGTTAGACGATCCCTTCTCTTGCATCCATCATTTCTAAAGGCAAAATAAGAGGTCAAACGCGTCTCCATGGGTGTTTCTTTACGTTCATGGTACAGAGGAAGGGTCAGACTACCACCAGGGTCATAAAACTGCCCCTGGAAATGCCCACAAATTCCACGAAAGCCTTGTCAAATGTATGTGCTTGGGTTCCGGAAGGTTTAAGAATATGACCAAGAGAGTATGCAGTGTCTCAAGCGCCACACACTCACACCGTGCAGTCAAGTCTTGCGGCGGTCACGAGGGTAATAGAAATGTTTCGAGACTATTACATAAGACTCAGCGGTCCAAGAATCCCATGTCAGAGTTGAGTAGCGCGGGGCAGACAAGCACGAGGCACAGGGATGTATTTTAAGACACCATCGCTTCTCACATCAACTATTTCTAAAGGTCAAAGAGGGGATCAGTCGGGTTTTCATGAGTGTTTTTTAAGGTTCATGGTACAGAAGAAGGGTCAAACTACCACCAGGGTCATAAAACTACCCCTGGAAAGGCATATAGCTCCTACGAAAGCCATGTCAAATATGTGAACTTGGGCGACGAAATGTTTTAAATACGACAAACAGTGTACTCATATCCTCGGCAAGATGGCAAGGTTATAAGATTTCCTCTCTCTACTTCACCGTGAGTTCATTTACGACCGCAAGACTTAACCTGGTAGCTGCAGGGATCATGTTTTAATGGTCCCTCTAAGCGAGAAAAATGAGAAAAAATCATCACTCACGCAAACCATATCATAATATATATCAATGCATTTGTGATCAGTTTATGCATCATCTATTTTGGGGGTTTATATCATGGCAAAAATGTGGCCCGTCGCTGCTACACGGTAAAGCCACAAATTTGGCCCGTCTCTGCTACACGGTAAAGCCACAAATTTGGCCCGTCGCTGCTACACGGTAAAGCCACAAATTTGGCCCGTCGCTGCTACACGGTAAAGCCACAAATTTGGCCCGTCGCTGCTACACGGTAAAGCCACAAATTTGGCCCGTCGCTGCTACACGGTAAAGCCACAAATTTGGCCCGTCGCTGCTACCGGGTTAAGATATCACTCCACGTCATAGTTACAGTATATAAAACAACGACACTTAAGGACACCCATCAGGCCCCTTTCTCCCTGGCAGGCTCAGGACCAACGTTACCAGATAAACATACTCTGCACATCGCATTTTTCGGTTTCTGACCCATATAAACAAAACATCGATACTTTGCGGTTTTAACACTAACTTCAACTGAATATTGTTATTGGTGGGGCTACAACAACAGTTTTGGGGCCTGAAACTGATAAATGCGATGTCCTGAGTGTGACAATCTGGTACCACTAAACAGGTCGCAAAAGTTTATGGTAACAGTGTATACCCTCGTTAAATTGCATATAGTAATCCTCGTTAAATTGGCACATTGTATATCCTCGTTAATTTGGAACATTGTATATCCTCGTTAAATTGGAACATTGTATATCCTCGTTAAATTGGAACATTGTATATCCTCGTTAAATTGGAACACTGTATATCCTCGTTAAAGTGGAACATTGTATATCCTCGTTAAATTGGAACATTGTATATCCTCGTTAAATTGGAACACTGTATATCCTCGTTAATTTGGAACATTGTATATCCTCGTTAATTTGGAACATTGTATATCCTCGTTAATTTGGAACATTGTATATCCTCGTTAAATTGGAACATTGTATATCCTCGTTAAATTGGAACATTGTATATCCTCGTTAAATTGGAACATTGTATATCCTCGTTAAATTGGAACATTGTATATCCTCGTTAAATTGGAACATTGTATATCCTCGTTAATTTGGAACATTGTATATCCTCGTTAAATTGGAACATTGTATATCCTCGTTAAATTGGAACATTGTATATCCTCGTTAATTTGGAACATTGTATATCCTCGTTAATTTGGAACATTGTATATCCTCGTTAAATTGGAACATTGTATATCCTCGTTAAATTGGAACATTGTATATCCTCGTTAAATTGGAACATTGTATATCCTCGTTAAATTGGAACATTGTATATCCTCGTTAAATTGGAACATTGTATATCCTCGTTAATTGGAACATTGTATATCCTCGTTAAATTTGGAACATTGTATATCCTCGTTAAATTGGAACATTGTATATCCTCGTTAAATTGGAACATTGTATATCCTCGTTAAATTGGAACATTGTATATCCTCGTTAAATTGGAACATTGTATATCCTCGTTAAATTGGAACATTGTATATCCTCGTTAAATTGGAACATTGTATATCCTCGTTAAATTGGAACATTGTATATCCTCGTTAATTTGGAACATTGTATATCCTCGTTAAATTGGAACATTGTATATCCTCGTTAATTTGGCACCTTGTATATCCTCGTTAATTTGGAACATTGTATATCCTCGTTAAATTGGAACATTGTATATCCTCGTTAAATTGGAACATTGTATATCCTCGTTAATTTGGAACATTGTATATCCTCGTTAATTTGGCACCTTGTATATCCTCGTTAATTTGGAACATTGTATATCCTCGTTAATTTGGCAGATTGCGTATCCTCGTTAAATAGGTAAGGTTTCTTCTTTTACCTTTACAAAGAGATCATTTAAAACCAGTAAGACTTGACGCATCAATCCGTACTTCATATAAACCAACAACTCTTAGGCAATGAATAAATGGCGCCACTGTAAATATTGCCTGCACCATGACGGGCTTGGGTTGACCACCAGGCCCCTGAAGAAAGCCTACTGGCGCTATAGGTGAAGACTTAAAAAAAAAAGACCCAGCTTGGAGACGCGAGGTATGCACATATGAGCTGTATGTATTTCTTTTGATATAGTAATGAAGAAGGAATAAGACTGAACAACCATCAACCATAAAGTTTAAGTGTGAGACGAACATCATTCAAATTCTGCATGGCAATAGAAAGTTCAGTTTTAATCTAAGGTAACCCGATAGGCCCTTTACCCCGTGCCAGGCTCAGGACGCAGCAAAACGCTCTCACCACACACACAATTCTGTATGGCAATAGAAAGTTCAGTTTTAATCTAAGGGAACCCGCTAGGCCCCTTACCCCGTGCCAGGCTCAGGACGCAGCAAAACGGTCTCACCACACACACAATTCTGTATGGCAATAGAAAGTTCAGTTTTAATCTAAGGGAACCCGCTAGGCCCCTTACCCCGTGCCAGGCTCAGGACGCAGCAAAACGCTCTCACCACACACACAATTCTGTTTGGCAATAGAAAGTTCAGTTTTAATCTAAGGGAACCCGATAGGCCCCTTACCCCGTGCCAGGCTCAGGACGCAGCAAAACGGTCTCACCACACACAATCAGCGCCGCGTTCCGTGTAGTCTGTGGGCGGTGAGGGGCCGCGGTTCCCATTACATGCATAATGTACAGTTTCGCCACTGCCGGAGTACCGCGCACCCCAGCCAAGGCCGTAAGCTGTGCAATATAGATAAGCAGGTGTGTGTGTGTGTGTGTGTGTGTGTGTGTGTGTGTGTGTGTGTGTGTGTGTGTGTGTGTGTGTGTGTGTGTGTGTGTGTGTGTGTTTCCTGATTCCACATTTCCTCCCTCTCCCTTTCCAACTCCAAAAACTCCCCCACACCCTTAACACCCCATCAACAGCCGCCCTTTAAACCAACCCCCCTCTGATACCCCTTAAATTTCCTCTCCTGGCACCCCTAAGGCCCTCCCCTCGCACCCCTCAGCACCCCTCTGCCACCCCTCAATCTCCCCCTCTCTCCTCAACACCCCTTAAACCTCCCATATGACATCCCTTAAACCCTTCCCCCGCCTTCTGGCACCCCTTTAGCTCCTCCTCCTCTTGGCCACCCCTTAACCTCCCTCCTCCCCCCTGGCACTCCCCCCCCCCGTGCCAGCTCCGCCCCGCCCCGCCCCGCCGAACTTTTCCGCGTCCCAATTTTCGCCACCCGAGGAGCGGCGACCAGACGGAATTTTTAGCGGGTCGAGTCCAAAGTATTTCGGCGAGGTATTTTTCAGCCACCAGTGTTGCCCGCCTCCTCCTCCTCCTCCTCCTCCTCCTCTGTCTCGCTCACCTTCTTCCTCTTCCATCTCTACTTTTCCTCTCTTTTCCCAATTTCTCGTTTCATATTTTCACTTACTCTTCTCATTTTCCTTTCTCGCATGTCTTTTTTTTTCTTCCTTTATTTTATTATCTCAACATCAATCGTTTTTTTTATATTTTCACTGCGCATCCTCTCTATCTTTCTTTCTCTTTTCCTTTTGATTTTTTTTTTCGTATTTCTCATGATTTTTTTTTCTACCTTTTCTCTATCCTTTTCTTCGTCTTCTTCTTCATCTACGTTTTTAGTCTATTAATTTTCCGCAATCACGTGTTATTTTTCACTTCTCTCCGTTCTTTCATTTTTCCTGTCTATCTTTTAATATCTTTTTTTCTCATTTCTTGTTTCCTCATTCTCTTCATCCCTTTTCCGTCTTTTTTTCTGGCTATCGTATTTTCCTTTCAATTTTCCCACTTTTAAATTACTCAGTTAAGTCATATACCAGCTATTTATTTATTTACTTATTTATTTACTAACCTATTTTGTCAGTTAGTCAGGCAGTATGTTAGGTAAATATCTGCTTAATTTTCTTTCTTATAATCGTTTTGTTTTTTTTCATTGTTAAAACTCAAATTTCAACTCTATTTCCCAATTCCTCCCAAGTCCATCTTTTTCTTCGTATACTTCTTCACCAATTTCTAATCTCTTCTTTTATCCGCCTACATCGTCTATCCTATTTTCCCTTCTTCTCCTCTTCATTCTTTCTTTCTATGTAACTTTCTTCTTTTCCTCTTAAATCTCTCTTCTCCAATCAGTGTGTCAGCTATAAAGTAAGTTGGTTAGTTGGTCAAATATTTTACGCAATTTTCATTCTTATAATCCTAGGTCACAGGCGGATGAGTGTTAAGGTTCTGTCCTGTGGCGGAAACCAAAGAATGCGATGTTGAAATGGGAGGAGGAGGAGGAGGAGGAGGAGGAGGAGGAAGAAGAAGAGAAGGAAAAGGATGATGATAGTGATGATTATAAGGAAGAAGAATAAGAGAAAAGGAAGAAGAGGAGAAAGAGGAGGAGGAGGAGGAGAAGGAAGAGAAACAATAGGAGTTGAAGGAGGAGGAGGAAGAGAAAAAAGAAGAGGAGGGAGAAGAGGACGAGTAGAAATAGGAGAAAGAGGAACATGGGAAGGAAGGAAGAAGAAGAAGACAATAAGAGGAGGAGGAGGAGGAGGAGGAGGAGGAGAAGGAAGAAAAACAGTAGGAGTTGGAGGAGGAGGAGGAGAAAAAAGAGGAGGAGGAAGAAGAGGACGAGTAGAAAGAGGAGAAAGAGGAACATGAGAAGGAAGGAAGAAGAAGAAAATAAAAGGAGGAGGAGGAGGAGGAGGAGGAAGAGGAGAAGGAAGAAAAACAGTAGGAGTTGGAGGAGGAAGAGAAAAAAGAAGAGGAGGAAGAAGAGGACGAGTAGAAAGAGGAGAAAGAGGAACATGCGAAGGAAGGAAGAAGAAGAAAATAAAAGGAGGAGGAGGAGGAGGAGGAGGAGGAGGAGGAGGAGGAGAGGTGCGTATTAAATGAGGAGGAGGAGGAGGAGGAGGAGGTGAGGAGGAGGAGGGGAGAAAGAGGAGGAGGAGGAAAGAGGAGGCTGTGAAAGAGGAGGAAGAAGAAAGAGGAGGAGAGAAGGAGAGAAGAAAATTGAAGGAGGAGGAGGAGTGGAGGGGGTGTACTACAAGAGTCTGGCCTTAAAAATAGTACCCAAAAAAAGAGAAAACGGGCCTGTCTCAATTGCCCTGTTAGCTGTAGTTGTTGTTGTTGTTGTTGTTGTTGTTGTTGTTGGCCTTGTTTATTACTCTCCTTAATTTTTTTTCTCATATTTTTTCTTAGTCAATTTTTCAGCTAGAGGAATTTTTATTTACTTATTTCTTTTTACGTTTTTCTTGTAACATTTTTTGCGTGTTCATTTTTTATATTTGTTTATTTTATTGTAAGTTAGTTTCAGGCTTATTTTGCTTTATTTCGCTAAGTGTGTGTGTGTGTGTGTGTGTGTGTGTGTGTGTGTGTGTGTGTGTGTGTGTGTGTGTGTGTGTGTGTGTGTGTGTGTTATTCTCTCTCTCTCTCTCTCTCTCTCTCTCTCTCTCTCTCTCTCTCTCTCTCTCTCTCTCTCTCTCTCTCTCTCTCTCTCTCTCTCTCTCTCTCTCTCTCTCAACCTACCTACCCATTCCTCCTTCAATATTCCTACCGTTTTTTCTCCTATATTCTTTTAATCAAATATCAACGCTCTATTAAAGCCTCGATCGCTGTGTTCCTTCTATAGCAAAATATTCAGGTGAACTTTCAGACAATATATTTCACGGTTGTTTTTCTACCCTTCTCTGAGTACCCGCTGTGAGGGAAGAGAAGGAGAGAGAGGGAGGGAGGAAGAGGAGAGATGGGGTGAGGTATAGGGAAGGAGGGAGAGAGGAGGGAAGAGAAGAGGAGGGAGAGGAGAGATGAAGTGAAAGAAAGGTTACGAAGGAGGGAGAAGGGAGGGACGAGAACACAAAGGAGAGGCATAGGAGGGGAAAGGAAGAGGTATAGGAAGAAAGAATTAAAAAAAAAAAGATGATTGGAAGAAGGGATGGGTTTAGAAGGGGATGGAAAAGGTGATGGAGAAATTGTGAAAAGAGAGACAGGAAAGATTGACATGCAAGGAGGGAAGGAGAGGACATGAGAGAAGAAGAGAGAGAAGGAGAAAAGGAATAGGGAAGAGAGAAAGGGGGAGGAAGGGGAAGAGTGGATGGAGAGATTGTAAAAATAGAAAGGAGAGATTGAATATGAAGGAGAGAAGGGGAGAAGGAGAAAAGGAATAGGGAAGAGAGAATGGGGGAGGAAGGGGAAGAGGGGATGGAGAGATTGTACAGAGAGAAAGGAGAGAAGGACAAAAGAAATAGGGAAGGGAGAATGGGGGAGGAAGGGGAAGAAGGGATGGAGAGATTGTACAGAGAGAAAGGGGAGAAGGACAAAAGGAATCGGAAAGGGAGGAAAGGAGGAGGAAGGGGAAGAGGGACATTATGGAAGAACGAGGAGAGGGAAAGGAGGAATAAAGAATTGAGAAAAGGGGTGAAATTATCTAATGGAATAACAGGAAGAAGGAAAAGATGAATAAAAACGGAAGAAAAGGGGAATGGGAATGAAAAGAATGGAGGAAATAAAGAATCGTAAAGAGAAGAGGAGAGAAAAGAGAGACAAAGAATGGAAGAAAAAAAATAATGATAGAGGGAATAGATCAGACAGACATGAAGACGGACAAACGAACATACATCAATATACACACACACACACACACACACACACACACACACACACACACACACACACACACAAGTAGACATCATACATACATATATACACACATACATAAGTCCCCTCGTAACCTATCGCTGTGACATTTAGTTTTGATATTTTGATGCGACACAACAAAGGTCGCGGCTGATACTCTCTTCTAGTATTGATAAAAAGAACTAGATGAAAAATTAACTCTTTGAAATATGAATAACGAGAAAATATATAAAAACAACGATATATCCAGCAAACACTCTCTCTCTCTCTCTCTCTCTCATTTTATTTATTTATTTATTTTATATCCTTTTTGCTTTGTTCTCCAAATTCCAATAGAAGTAAGAACATAAGAACATAAGAACACAGGAGTCTGCAAGAGGCCTGTACCTAAGCTCCCGTGTAGCTCCCGTGTATCTAACCCCACCTAATATCGCTGTCCATGAATTTATCTAGTCTATTTTTGAATGTGACAATTGTATTGGCACTCACCACGTGACTGCTAAGCCTATTCCACACATCCACCACCCTGTTAGTAAACCAATTTTTCCCTATGTCCCTGTTGAATCTGAATTTATCTAGTTTAAACCCATTACTTCGTGTCCTACCCGGTTCTCTTACCAACAAAACCTTATGAATGTCTCCCTTATTAAAGCCCTTCATCCATTTATAAACCTCGATCATGTCTCCACGCACCCTTCGCCTTTCTAGAGAATGCAAGTTTGACTGTTTGAGTCTTTCCTCGTATGGCAAGTTTCTCAACCCCTGAATCATCTTAGTCATCCTCCTCTGCACCGATTCTAACATTTTGATATCCATTCTTTAGTAAGGTGACCAGAACTGAACCGCAGTCAAGATGAGGTCTAACTAATGCTAAATATAGTTTGAGGAAGATTTCGGCGCTTCTGTTGCTTACGCTCCTTGAAATAAAAAGTCATGAAAAAAAATATATAGTGGAAATAAAGTGAATTATGAGAGAGAGAGAGAGAGAGAGAGAGAGAGAGAGAGAGAGAGAGAGAGAGAGAGAGAGAGAGAGAGAGAGAGAGAGAGAGAGAGAGAGAGAGAGAGAGAGAGAGAGAGAGAGAGAGAGAGAGAGAGAGAGAGAGAGAGAGAGAGAGAGAGAGAGAGAGAGAGAGAAAATTGGGTTATCATACTTCTCATTCTCCTTAGCTTCCTCCTCCTCCTGTTCCTCCTCCTCCTCCTCTTCTTCCTTCTTCTCCTCCTCCTCCTGCTGCTCTTCTCCCTTCTCCTAGTCAAATTCTACAAACCACCTCCTCCTCCTCCTCCTCTTACTTTTCCTTTTCCCCCTCATCTTCAACCCACTTTCTCCTCCTCCTCCTCCTCCTCCTCCTCCTCTGGCCAGCTGCTCCTCTTCTAAAAGTAGGCAAATAAAAACTTTACTTGTCGCTTTTCTTTTAAAACGCCTCGGCTTGGTCAGTCACGAGGAGAGTCTGAGAATACAAATATGGAGGAGGAGGAGGAGGAGGAGGAGGAGGAGGAAGAAGAAGAGGAGGTGGTGCAGGAAGAGGAGAAGGATGAGGAGAAGGATAAGAAAGACGAGGCGAAAAAAAATACGAAGAAGAGGAGGAGGAGGAGAAAGAGGAGATACAGGAAAAGGAGGAGGAGGAGGAGGAGGAGGAGGAGGAGGAGGAGGAGGAGGAGGAAACTGAATTTATGAAAGCGAAGAAAGAGACGAACAAGGACAGAAACAATAATGAAAAAAAAGAAAAAAAAGATAAAGAAGAATGAAAGGAAGAAAAAGAGAGAGAGAGAGAGAGAGAGAGAGAGAGAGAGAGAGAGAGAGAGAGAGAGAGAGAGAGAGAGAGAGAGAGAGAGAGAGAGAGAGAGAGAGAGAGAGAGAGAGAGAGAGAGAGAGAGAGAGAGAGAGAGAGAGAGAGAGAGAGAGAGAGAGAGAGAGAGAGAGAGAGAGAGAGAGAGAGAGAGAGAGAGAGATAACATGATAATTAAAGTAGAAATGTTAATAACACACACACACACACATAATAATAATAATAATAATAATAATAATAATAATAATAATAATAATAATAATAATAATAATAATAATAATAATAATAATAATAAAGGGAATCAAGAAACAATGAACGAAATAAACAATGACGAACAAGGAATGAAGGAAAATAAACAAGAACAAAAATAACACAAGGGAACAAAAAATCAACGAAGAAGAAAAAAATCGAAAACAAAAGACAAAGAAAACAAAGATAAAAACCAAATCAAGAAAAAAAAGAAAACAAAGAAAACGCAAAAAAAGCCCAAACTTAAAAAAAAAACCTGCTATCAAATTTTAAGAAGAGAGAAAAAGCGAGGCATAAAAACGAGGAGGAGGAACATAAAGGAACATAATCGACGGAGATAAAACAGGAAGGAGACGGAAAGAGGAGGAGGAGGAGGAGGAGGAGGAGGAGGGGGAGGGGGAGGAGGGGGAGGAGGAGGAGGAGGAGGGAAAAAGGAAAATTGGTTTGAAGAGATGGGAAGAAAGGTAGGAGGAGGAGAAGGAGAAGGAGAAGGAGGAGGAGGAGGAGGATTGGCGCCTTGATGTGGAATCTGACTGGCTCTTCCCTCCCTCCCTCATTCTCCATATCTTCCTCCCTCTTTCCCTCCCTGGTTCAAACTCTCCCTCCCTCCTATTCTTTCTCTTCCTCCCTGCATCCCTTCCTCCCTCCCTAATGTTGTCTCTTAATCCTTCTCTTCCTCCTTCCCTTCGTCTGTCCCTTATTCTCTCTCTTCCTATATTCCTTCCTTTTTCCTTCTCCTCTTCCCATTCTGCATCCCTCTCCTTCCTTCCCTTTCTCTCTCCTTCCCTCTCTTTCTTCCTTCAAGCAACCTAGTCTCCATTTCTCTCCCTACCCTCCTATATCCTTCCTTATCCCTCCTTCCCTCTCCCTCTCCCTATCCCTCGTTTACTGCCTCTCCCTATCCCTCCTCTCCCTTCCTCTCCCTATCCCTCGTTTCCTGCCTCTCCCTATCCCTCGTTTCCTGCCTCTCCCTATCCCTCCTTTCCTGCCTCTCCCTCCCTCCCTTCAGCCTTCAAAGTGGGTTCCGTCGCGCCTCTCCTCGTCTTGTTTTATAGCCGCGGCGCCGACGGTCCCGCGCGAGGGTGTTTTGCTGCCTCCACGCCGTCGCTGCGTCCCCCGGCGCGCGTTACAGCCGTCCCTCAAAGCCATAAAGCCGACTGGCCTCTCGCACACTCCCTATGTTCTTATGCAAAGCCGCGGAGCTGCGAGTATCTCAAAGCGCGTCTCAGAATCCATCGTTGTGTGAGCGGAGGTGGAGTGTGCCGCTGAGCCTCAAAGAATCAGGGCATTGCAATACGAATTTCGAGTCATGTATCTGGGTGACCTTAACGAATGGACGAGAACGGTTAGTAAGTTGTTTGCTTCGAGACGGAACGCTTCTTTTAACTTTCAGAACGCAGCCCAGTACAAAAAAAACACGTTACATCTTCACTATTAATACGAATCACATTTACATTTTTTTTTTTTTTTTTTTTTTTTTTTAGTTTGGGGTCTCTTCGCCGACCCCAGCCCGTTAGTAGCGCAGGCGAATTTTATTTATAGTTACTAGTCGTGATGAATGACTTGCTTGGCCCCATGCTAGCCCCCGGTGCTCCTCTTGAACGAAGTCGCTGAAGTTAGGGTTGACTGAAAATCCGGGTAGCATGTGGGTAATCTTCCGACACTCTGCGATGGTTTGAAAATTCAGCGTGTTTCGGTGGGATTCGACCCTCGTCCACGCTAGGTCCACGGGCTCACCACTCGGCCACAGCCTCCCCTGCTATCAGTCCAGCGCTAGTGTATCGCTTCTCCCTAGTATGATCCCTTACGATACAGCTCCCGTTCTTCCCTCTTCCCGGTGCTGTCGAATTACCGCCTTTTCTCCACGGCTTGTTTTCCAGAGGGGCGGGGACGAGCTGGAGGGGAGGAGGGTGGAAAGGGTCTTGCTCTCTCTTTTACTACCAACCCAATAACAACAGCAATACTAACCCGTCCGCTGCGATTGGAACAAGTTTGGCTTTCACTGGTAGCCTGATAACATATACTCCCATGTCTTTCTCTCGCTCTGTGGTAGATAGTGGAGTGTTTCCCATGTGGTATTGGTGTACTGGATATCCCTTCACTGGTAGCCTGGTAGCATACACTCCCATGTCTTTCTCTGGCTCTGTGGTAGATAGTGGAGTGTTTCCCATGTGGTATTGGTGTGCTGGATATCCCTTCACTGGTAGCCTGATAACATATACTCCCATGTCTTTCTCTGGCTCTGTGGTAGATAGTGGAGTGTTTCCCATGTGGTATTGGTGTGCTGGATATCCCTTCACTGGTAGCCTGATAACATATACTCCCATGTCTTTCTCTGGCTCTGTGGTAGATAGTGGAGTGTTTCCCATGTGGTATTGGTGTGCTGAATATCCCCTCCCAAGGTGCAGGACTTTTCATTTTTCTTCATTGAATTGTAGCAGCCACTATTTGATTCATTCCTGTAGCTTGGTGAGGTCTTCTGGTAGGGGTTAATACTGCTGCAATAACAACAAAAAACAACAACAACTATAACTACTACTAAGATATATTCGTTTTAACTACAAACCTGATTTTTTTTTTGTTGCTCCTTTTAGTTCTTTCTCTGCCTGTCTGTCTATCTGTCTGTCTGTCTTCCTGGCCTCTTGCATATTCCTCTTCCTCCATCTCCTCAACCTCCTCCTCCTCCTCCTCCTTCTCCTCCTCTCGCATGCACCTCGCAGGGCGGCGGCGTTTAACCATTCAGGTCGGTCGCCGGGGACGCGTGGACATTTCCAACTCTTCGGCCGACAACTCTGCAGCCTTTACCGAACCTTCTTGCGTCGCACACTCACGCACGCCGACGACGGGGCATTTAGCAAGAGGGGCTGGTAGACATTTTTGGATTGCTGCATTCTAATAATTCAATGTGTGTGTATATGTATGTGTGTATAAGCATAGTGAGCACTTTTCTTTTACTTATTCTTGCGGTACACTCTTACATAGGAGGGCATTTAGCTATAGGGTTTTCTAAGCATGTGAGGATAGCGTAATACTAATAATTTAATGTACTTTTGCTCGACCATTCAGACTTCGCTTAACTTTTTTCGCGGGATTGAGAGAGAGAGAGAGAGAGAGAGAGAGAGAGAGAGAGAGAGAGAGAGAGAGAGAGAGAGAGAGAGAGAGAGAGAGAGAGAGAGAGAGAGAGAGAGAGAGAGAGAGAGAGAGAGAGAGAGACAGAGAGAGACAGAGAGAGAGAGAGAGACAGACAGAGACAGACACACACACAGACACAGACACAGAGAGAGAGAGAGAGAGAGAGAGAGAGAGAGAGAGAGAGAGAGAGAGAGAGAGAGAGAGAGAGAGAGAGAGAGAGAGAGAGAGAGAGAGAGTGGACGCCGAACCTGCCCTGCCCTCCCTCGCTCCCCTTCCCCTACCATATACCTGCCTATCTTCCCTTCACCACACCTCCATAACCACCTACCTCACAACAACCCTTCTACTTTTTTTTCCTTCCATTATTTCTTATCTCCCTCTTTTTTTTCTCTTCTGTCTCCCTCCTCTTCCTTGCCTCTCAGCTCACGTA
Organism: Eriocheir sinensis; assembly: GCF_024679095.1. Lineage (NCBI taxonomy): Eukaryota > Metazoa > Arthropoda > Malacostraca > Decapoda > Varunidae > Eriocheir > Eriocheir sinensis. The sequence goes on from NC_066514.1 coordinate 22,719,092, forward strand.
CGCCAACACAACCACCAAACACCAATACCAATACTAATACCAACACCAACACTAATACCAACCCCAGTACCAAAACCAACACCAACACCAATACCAATACTAACTCCAATACCAATACCAACACCAACACTAATACCAACCACCAGTACCAACACCAACACCAACCCCAATACCAACACCAATACCAATACCAACTCCAATACCAACCCCTATACCAACACCAGTACCAATACGAATGTTCCCTTTAAGTTACAATTTCATCACTGCTGCGGGTGGTTGTCGGTCTTTCCAAATATAATTCAATCAGGCAAATTCATCGTACAACAGTTTCTGCGAAGTGCTCATCATATTTCCATGTATAAAGCTCGTAGGCCGCATTTAAACATTTTAGAGGCATTGTTTTCATTTGTGGCATTTTTATATATTGATTTATTTATGATTTATTTATATCATTTGCTTATTTGCTTATTTATTTGTTTGTTTGTATTTTTTTTGGTAATACGCGTAGCCAGTATTTTTTATGTGACATTTCTCGCACATTTTCTATATCGTTATTTATACTTGCAAGAAATTAACTAACCCGGCTTTTTATATTTGCAAGTGTTTATATTTTTTTTATGTAAATTATCTAAACCATTATTTATATTCGCACGCATTATTTACTAGTATATATTTTGTGGCCATTTTCGAAATACTGCAGTCATCTTTTTTATTCTGGATGTTATTCGGTATTATACAACCTGTTCAGTCTCTCTGTTCGGGTCTAGTACGAATCTTTTTATTGCGGACTCTATTCTTATTTCGGCTAATATGCAACTTTTTCATCCTCTCTTCGGCCTTGGTACGTATCTTTTTTTTTTATTACGAACACTTCTTATTCTGGCTATCAAACAACCTTTTCATCCTCTGCGACCCTCGTACGTACATTCATGGCACAGAGCAATGATCAAACTGAGAGAAGGGTCATAAAACTACCTCTGCAAATGCCCCAAGCTTCCACGAAAGCCTTGTCAAATGTGTGTACTAACTTGTAAAAGAATCGCAGCAGACCATCCTTTTCCTTTCTTTTATCGAAGCGGCATTTAGCGTCCTTTTTTGTTGCTCTACTTTCGAGTTTTGCCGTTGAGAACAAACAACCTTTTCATCCCTTGTACAACCCTCTCACTTACTCGTCTCTCTTAGCATATCAAAAACTCCACTCACACCGGTCCTCGGAGTCGCCTCTCATGCATCGGGTCTGCGTTGCGTGTCCGGGCACTAGGAAGCCATAAATACAACGCTCTACGCTCAGGCCGAGACGCCGCTGGATATATTAACGTAAAATATTGGAGGACGCAGCCATGGTGGAGGTGGTGGTGGTGGTAGTGGTGGTGGTGGTGGTGGTGGTGGTGATGAGCGGTGATTTTAAGCAGATATGGTGATGGTGATAGTGGTAGATGTGGTCTTCGTCTTTGGTGGTGGTTGGTAGTGATGGTGGTGGTGATGGTGGTGTAGTGGTTGTGGTAGTTGTGGTGGTGATAGTGGAGGTGACGGCGGTAGTAGAGGCATCGCAGAACTCACCTCCCCCTCCTTAACCACCCCCGACCCTCCCCAACCCCTAACCCCCCCTCTTGACCCTCGTGCCGGCCTCATCATGCGGGTCGTTAATGATTATCTTGTTGGTTTTCCGTGCATGATAAACTGGCCCGGAGGTGCTCGGGTGCGTCTGGGGAGAGAGTCGGGGAGTCGTTCATCTTGTTAATGTAATAATTGGCTATGTTGTTGGCCCGTGATGAACCACCCGCCTCTGTAATTACAAGGAGCCACCGAGAAGCCTGGAAATAGCTCACCTTCTCTCAGCGCGGCGTCCTAAGGGGAGGGAGGGAGAGAGGGAGAGAGGGAGAGAGGGAAGGAGGAAGGCAAGGGGACGGAGAGGATACCGTCGTGTGACCTAAGGAAAAAGAAGCCATATCCTTAACCCCTTGACTGCGGATTTCCTACAAGAAGACCAAGATGCTACAGAGATGGAACAAAAAGTGTCTGCTACAACTCAATGAAGAAAAATGTAGTCATGCACCGTGGGAGGGAAAATCCAGCATACCAATAACACATGGGAAACACTCCACTATCCACCACAGAGGCAGAGAGAGACCTGAGACTCGATGTTACCAGGCTACCAGTGAAGGCCAAATCCGTGCCATTCGCAACGTACGGGTTAAGCATTTAGTCGCCCAAGTACACACATTTGACAAGGCTTTCGTGGAAGTTTGGGGCATTTGCAGAGTAAGAACACGAACAAGGGAAAAGAACAAGTAGGAATGGAGAGGTGGTGAAGGCGGAGGAGGAGGAGGAAGAGGAAGAAAAGAACAAGAAAAAACGAGAAAAAGAACAGGAGCAAGAAAGAGAACAAGAAGGAATGGAAAGGTCGTGAAGAAAGACGAGGAAGGAGAAGGAGAAAGAAGAAGAAAAACAACAGCAAGAACAACAAAAACTAGAATAAGAAAAAAAGTTTTATGACCCTTCTCGCAGTTTGATCCTTTTTCAGTGCCATGGATGTACACAAACACTCATTAGAACGCGACTGGTGTCCTTTTCGACCTTTGGAAATGACTGATATGAGAGTTGGGAGCGTCGGAGAATACCAACCCATGACTCGTATATTCTTAGTTACTTTCGTGTCCTGTGGAAAGGGAGGGAGCAAGGGTGGAGTTGCATGGCCTAAGGAAGCAGTACGCGTATTCTTAAGCTACTTTCGTGTCCTGTGGGAAGGGAGGGAGTGAGGGAAGAAGGGGAGCAGGCGGACAGAAAGGGGTGGAGTTGCGTGGCCTAAGGAAGCAGTACGCGTATTCTTAAGCTACTTTCGTGTCCTGTGGAAAGGGAAGGAGCGAGGGAAGGAGGGAAGCAAGGGGACAGAAAGGGGTGAAGTTGTGTGGCGTAAGGAAGCAGTACGCGTATTCTTAAGCTACTTTCGTGTCCTGTGGAAAGGAAGCGAGGAAAGAAGGGAGGAAGGGAGGGAGGGAAGGGACGTGAAGTAAACAGGTCTGCTCAACGGGATGTAAGTAGGGTAAGTTTGCCCATTTCTACGCACTGATATCATTACCATTCGCATCAGGAAGAGGAATCAAGAAATATATCATACCTAAGAATCGAAGTTTAAGAAGACTGATATTTGAACTATCTTTTGATTCTTTTTTTAGGAGCAGCGAGTAGCGGGCTTTTTTTATTATTATTTCCTTTTTTTGTGCCCTTGAGCTGTCTCCTTTGTTGTAAAAAAAATACACAAACAAATAAATATACAAACTGACTGACTGAATGAATGAATGGATAACTAACAAACTAACTATCTAACTAAGGAACCGGACCACAAATCCTGAATATTGGTCGGCGGGGAAGGAAGTGCATCTCATCAGAGGACAACGATCACCGCGATGGGCCAACTTGACGCTCTCAGCCGCAACGAAGCTCAGAGGCGCCGCGGAAGGGTAAACTCCATATTCTCAGACGCTTCCCCCTTCCACATCAACAATTTCCAAAGGCCAAAAATGAGCTTAATCGGGTTTTCATGGCTGTTTCTTCACGTTCATGGCATAGGAGAAAGGTCACACTACCACCAGGGTCATTCAACTACCCAAGGAAATGCTCAAAACTCCTATGAAAGCCTTGTCAAATATGTGTGCTAGGGGTCCGAAATATTTAAGAATACGGCCCCAAGTTACTGTTCGGGAGACTCCATGACCGTGAAAGATATAAGAAAACAAATGATCGTGAAGAGGAAGGTAAATGTCGGGGAGACGTTTCTGAACATTACAACCTGATTTTAGTAACTGTAAATGGCGCATCGTCACCCTCATAAAATAATCGCCTAAGTTACTTTTCATGGACTTCCAGGTTTTTGTTTACATCAATTTTTTATCATGTGACGCCCATTTATGTATAGTTGCCTTCGTCATTCAGGGTTCGAGTGTTCTAGAATTAACCTTTTTATTTCTCCCTAACTCTTAAACCAAATGAGATAATGACAGTTCTTTTCTGATTTCCTTGAAAGTAGAAAATAACGACTTAGGCGGTTTGTTTACGAAGGTGACGATATAGTGGGGAAAAAGGCAGTTTGAGAAGGAAGGTAGATATGGAAGAGACGTTTTCGAGCATTGCAATCTGTTTATAGTAATTGAAAATGGCAGATGACGGGAAAAAGGTGGCTTGTGGAGAAAGGTGGTTACAGGGGAGACATTTTCGAACACTGTAGCTTTTATATAGTGACTGTAAATGGCATATATTGAGAGAAAGAAGGTGGCTTGTGCAGGAAGGAGAATACAGGAAGGGCGTTTGCACAGGAAAAGACTATCAAAACAAAGGTGAGCGAAAGATATGTTAAAGAGACCAAATTTGGGACCTTCAGTGTCTCTAGAAGCTGCTCGCGTAGGAAGATGGATACAGGGGAGGCGAGTGACCAAAAAAATAAAGAAAAAGATCAAAGACAGCTCAAGTTGACGCTTCGCAGAACTCATAAGGATGGTGAGCGAAAGATTCGTTTACATAGACCTAATTTGGGATCTTCAGTGTCTCAAAAAGTTGCAGGGGAGCCGAGTGCACAAGAAATAAGGAAAACAACAGCTATCATTGACGTTTCGCGGACCCCAAACCAAGGTGAGCGAAAGGCCTGTTCACATAGACCTAAATTGGGATCTTCAATGTCTAGAAGTTGCAGAGAAGGCGTATGAACAAGAAAAAAGGAAAACAACAACTATCATTGACGTTTCGCGGACCCCAAACCAAGGTGAACGCAAGGCCTGTTTACCAAGACCTTCATCCCGGGCCGTCAGTGCATGCGTCTCCTCGCGGCTCTCTCGACACGCCCTCCTCTCGCTCATCTCGTATCTTATTTGCACCTCGCCCCGCCGCGCCTCCTCCATCACTTGTCATCCAGCTGTCGCGGACCTGACGTGTGTTTTTGTTGGCGCGGGAAAGTAAGAAAAAACAGCCCGATGCCGAGATGGGGTATTAGCATAATGTGATGACCTTTGCATAGCCCGACTTGATGCATAAGAATGAGGAAGAGTCTTGGATAATAAGGAAAGTCAGCCACGGCTCCCTCACGCGGCTGTTGTTGACTTGGAGGAAAACAGTCCGTGGAGGCAAACATGGGGAGGGAGAAAGAGACAGATAGATAGAGAGACAGACAGAGACAGAGAGACAGAGAGACAGAGAGACAGAGAGAGAGAGAGAGAGAGAGAGAGAGAGAGAGAGAGAGAGAGAGAGAGAGAGAGAGAGAGAGAGAGAGAGAGAGAGAGAGAGAGAGAGAGAGAGAGAGAGAGAGAGAGAGAGAGAGAGAGAGAGAGAGTATAGCACCCCTTCTCTTTGGCCGCCACAGTTCCCGGCAGGCTGGGCAGTAAATCCCCGGCAGGAAGGAGGCACAGCAGCGACTAACGCGTGTACCAGATTGGAAACGTCAAGCAGTAAATTTCTCAGCAAGTTTCCGGCAAAAACTCTTGAGTGGTGTTGGCGGGCGCGGGGGGAGGGGAGGGGGAGGGAGGGGGGGGGGAGGAAGGATTGGTCCACCGCGGCAAGCTCCAAGGACCACGGGCGGCAGGGTCAGCGAGGCATTGTTGGCGCTGCCCGCGGATTCCCTTGACGAAAATTAGCCAGAAATCGTCCAAGAGGAAGTAAAACATTATGGTACTTGGGCATGAAGGAACGTTATGTCGATTATGCAAAACACGCAACCTACGACTTCAAAATATTTCCCACGAGCCTTCAGTGACATAACGCCTTCTTGGCCTATTGGTGAGAGTGCCTCCCTACGAATCCACAAGCCAGAGTTCGAATCTCCGCCCGGGCAGTCGGCATGCTACTCACCCAGCTGTTCATCCTCCCTTTCGGCCTGGGGAAGGTAAACTGTGGTAACCTGGATGTCACACTGGTCTTGTGTCCCTCGGTGATGGGTTCTTCCTACCAATGTATCAAGGGCCAATGCAACGGAGATGAGCACAGTGGCCACGCGCAGCTGTAGCTAATGCTCACAGCTTCACCTTAACTTTACCTTATCCGAACCAGCCCAGTTTAGTACGAAAACCGCAACCCTTGGTAACCCTGACGTGGACGCTCCCGCAAAAAGCACCGTCCCGCCACCGCCGTGTTGCCGTGCCGCCGCCGCCGTGTTGCCGTCCCGCCGCCGTGTTGCCGTGCCGCCGCCGCCGTGTTGCCGTGCCGCCGCCGCCGTGTTGCCGTGCCGCCGCCGCCGTGTTGCCGTGCCGCCGCCGCCGTGCTGGTGGCGGTGATGGTATCGGTGTTGCCGGTATAACTGAGCTCTGATATGAGTTTTTACAGGCACTCCGGACCCTATCGTTGTGTGCTAACAAAAACGGCTCGTATCACACCCTGACTTTATTTGCCCGTGCTCGCAGCTTGCCCCAACTCGCCGCCCGGCCTAACCTGAATTACTGGCGGGGCAAAAGCAGAGTTAGGCCTCCACGCGCTGCATCCTCTCTGCTGAAGGTGACCAGTGACCCGGGAGTTTGATTTGTTACATGATATTCAAATGACAATGTAATATAAGGTCAAACTGATAATATCTGGAGAACTTAAGTAAAAGATATGGTAGGAGAGGTCAAGGCAAACAGAGAATCAGGTGGAAAGGAGGAGGAGGAGGAGGAGGAGAACAGAGGTATGGCAGAGGTAAGCGCTCGCCACTGAAACCTGTTCCCTTGCATTCATTCAGAAAATCCATTAACGATGACGTGGGTGTGGCGAGGAGGAGGAGGAGGAGAGAGAAGAAGGAGAATGGGAAGAAGGAAAAGGAGGAGGAGGAGGAGAAGAAGAGGAAGGAAAATTAATTGCTTATACAAGGGATGAATGGAGTTACACAAGACGGACGCACTAGGAAATTACAAGAAGGTGGATGGAGTTACACACGGGGAGATGGAGTTACGAGTGGAGTAAGATAATAGGGAGACTTATATGCATTGGAGAGATATACAAAAATGGAAGGACAGAAGATAGGATAAGGAAAGGGAGAGGAACGTGTTATGAGGAGGAAGAGAAGGAAGAGGAGTTAAGGGAAGGAAGGAGGAAAACGAAAGAAAGGAAGAAGGACAGGAAGGAAAGGGAAAAGGAAGGAGAAATGCTATGAGAAGGAGGAAAAGAAAGGAAGGAAAAGAGGACGAGAGAAAGAAAAAAAAACTTCAAGCAAGAATAAGATTGGATAAAGTTACAAATAGAGAGTCTTATATAAAGTTACAAAGAGTGGATTGAAGTTAGAGAATAGAGACTTACATGGACCAGAAAAAAGATAGATATAGCGATAGACAAAGAAAGAAATGAGGAAGGATAAACTTACAAATATAGAATAGCGAATTGAGAGAATAGAGAATAATATAGAATCACAAAGAGCTGAATAAGTCTAGTTAATATAGATATAGATATAGAGGAGGGAAGTGAGTGAAAGGGAAGGAAGGAAAGGATGAAGGGACATAGAGACAGAGAAACAGAGATAGAGGAAAGGGAGAGAGAGAAGGAAGGAAGGAGCTCAGGGAAATAGAGATAGAGACAGAGAGACAGAGACAGAAGAAAGGAAATAGGGACACAGATTGAGATGACATAGATAGAAAAGAATAAATGAGAGAGAGAGAGAGAGAGAGAGAGAGAGAGAGAGAGAGAGAGAGAGAGAGAGAGAGAGAGAGAGAGAGAGAGAGAGAGAGAAAGGGAGAGGCACAGTGTCCATTAATCAAACACTAACCTGATGAAGAGAAGAGGAAGTGGAAAGGAGATTACCTCGTTCAGACACTAACCAGAGCTGGAGTAGTGTGGGAGGAGGGAGGGGGGGGGTGGAGGGGGGAAGTTAAGGTAGAGAGGGGGAGAGGAGAGGATTTAAGAGGGCATGGAAGGGGAGGTCTGTCTCTCTCTCTCTCTCTCTCTCTCTCTCTCTCTCTCTCTCATTTATTTAAACATAGGCACATGTATAATATTTATATACCCAAAGGTGCACTGTCGTGTGCTGCCTATTCAAAGGGCAGAATAAAATCTATATAAAAAATAACTACATAAACAATAAAAAATATATATACTATAAAAAAAACATACAATACAGAATATATGTGAGCGCACTGCACACTACACTCGTGTCACTGCTCCACCACGAGTGTCAGTGGAGTGGGGAGTGAGCCCCTCCAGTGGTGGGCCGACAGTTTTATTTTTTGGGTGTTCATCTCCCGGATGTTTGGTACACAGGCCGTGAACATGTTCCACATCCGGCAGACTCTTCCCGAAAAGGTGCGCTGGTACTGGCTGGTACGGGAACACGGCACCTCCACTGCGTCACCACGGGGTAGCACCGTTCTCGTGTCCCGCGTGGTGACTCTCGGAGGTTGGCGTAAGCCCACCAGATGTGGCACTCCCTGCACTTGTGCCTTATGTAACACCACAAGAGCAGCTACGTCCCTGCGGTGTTCCAAGGAGTCGACGGAGCTGAGAGTTTCCTGCCCGGTTGGGGGGTCTGCCGCATCCACCAGTCGCAGTGCCCGTCTTTGGATGGCGTCGAGTCTCCCGCTGTGCGAGGCAGCACACGACATCCAAGAGAGGGCAGCGTACTCCAGGTAAGGCCGTATCTGGGCCTTGTAGAGCAACAGCCTCCCTTTTATGTCGAGGAAGCTGGCCACCCTTCGCAGGCAGGGGACTCTGTGGGAGGCCTTTTGGGCAATGTGTTTGATGTGGCTGTCAAACCGTAGCCCTCGATCCACTTCCACTCCCAGAATCTTGACGGATTCCTGGAGTGGGAGGGACACCAAAGCTTAGCTTCCCTCCACTGCTGGCCCGGCAGTGGGGGATCGAGAGACCACCATTGCCTGGGTCTTCTCTGGGGCAAAGGTCACCTGCCAGCGGGCACCCCACTCCTGTAGCACCTTCAGCTGCTGATTGACCTCGTCAGCAGCTCGCCCACAGTCTTGTCTGGGGTAGGTGCAGGAGAGAGTGCAGTCATCAGCGTAAGTTGAGACTGCTGGCAGCTGCCGGAGAAGGTCGTCCACATATATGTTCCACAGAACTGGCCCTAGCACTGAGCCCTGTGGCACTGATGCCTCCACTGGCAAGGAGTCGGACGTCTGCCCGTTGACGACAACCTGGAGGGTCCTTCCTTGAAGGTAGTCTCCCAGGAGCTGAAGGAAGTCGCCTTGGATGCCCTTAGCACGGAGTTTTTCAAAGAGACCTCCGTGCCACACCCTGTCAAAGGCACCCGCTATGTCCAGGGCTACCACGACAGTGTCCAGGCCGTCGTCAAGGGCGTCCTGCCAGTTCTTGGTGAGGAGCATCAGCAGATCAGAGGTGGACCGGCCAGGTCTGAACCCATACTGTTGGTCCGAGAGGAGGTAGTTGTCCTTGAGGTGGCGACAGACTACACAAATCGTCTCTCTCTCTCTCTCTCTCTCTCTCTCTCTCTCTCTCTCTCTCTCTCTCTCTCTCTCTCTCTCTCTCTCTCTCTCTCTCTCTCTCTCTCTCTCTCTCTCTCTCTCTCTCTCTCTCTCTCTCTCTCTCTCTCTCTCTCTCTCTCTCTCTCTCTCTCTCTCTCTCTCTCTCTCTCTCTCTCTCTCTCTCTCTCTCTCTCTCTCTCTCTCTCTCTCTCTCTCTCTCTCTCTCTCTCTCTCTCTCTTCTCTCTCTCTCTCTCTCTCTCCTCTCTCTCTCTCTCTCTTTTTCCTCTCTTTTTTTCTCTAATTATCACATTTATCTCTAGCTTCTCTCTCTCTCCTCCATTCACTCTTTGCTCATGGGACATCACATCAACACAGAGGAAAGTAAGGAAAGGCATAAGACAGCAGGGCAGAGCAGGGAAGGATTCAAAAGATCACAGGAAGAAAGATATTATAGGAAAAATACGAAGGGAGTGACAGATCAGGGGAGAACAGCGGGCAAGGGAGGATCAGATAAGGAGACCAGGGAAGGGACAGCAGTGCAGGACAAGGAAGGCAGATCAGATGAGCGCGGTAAGACGAGAAGTAACAGAAGTAGAGAAGGTGACATATTGGGATAGAAGGGCGAGGCATGGAGAGGCAGAGCAGATGAGAGATGGAGACAAAAGAAGAAGGGAGAGGAAGGAGAATAAGAATGAGCAATAAGAGTAGAGGCTGTGGAGGCGGTGTGGAAAGTTTATCGAGGGACTACTATTACTACTACTACTACTACTATTACTATTACTACAACTACTACTACTACTATCATTGGACAGGGGGTGTAAACTGACTAGACAACGCTAAAACACGCCACAACGCTACATGTAAGTTAGTTGGGAGCATACGCTTTAGCTACGCGTGGCCTCGGTGTTCACCTCCGTCACATTAGCAGTAGATCCTGTGAAGCTCAATAAATTCCTACGAAACGATGAAAAACGCTACGAAACACAAGATCGCTACGAAACGCCAGAATATGGTTACGAAAAGCTACAAGTCATCTACGAAACGCTACAAATCGCTACGAAACACTGCAAGATCGCTACGAAACGCTATAAAATGGTTACAAAACGCTACAAATAATCTAAGAAACGCTACAAATCGCTACGAAACACCGCAAGATCGCTACGAAACGCAATAAAATGGTTAAAAAACGCTACAAATCTACGAAATGCTACAAATCGCTATGAAACGCTGCAAGACCGCTACGAAACGCTATAAAATGGTTAAAAAACGCTACAAATCATCTACGAAACGCTACAAATCGCTACGAAACACTGCAAGATCGCTACGAAACGCTAGAAAATGGTTAAAAAACGCTACAAATCATCTACGAAACGCTACAAATCGCTACGAAACACCGCAAGATCGCTACGAAACGCTATAAAATGGTTAAAAAACGCTACAAATCTACGAAACGCTACAAATCGCTACGAAACACTGCAAGATCGCTACGAAACGCTAGAAAATGGTTAAAAAATGCTTCAAATAATCTACGAAACGCTACAAATCGCTACGAAACACAGCAAGATCGCAACGAAACGCTATAAAATGGTTAAAAAACGCTACAAATCTACGAGACGCTACAAATCGCTACGAAACACTGCAAGATCGCTACGAAACGCTATAAAATGGTTGCAAAACGCTACATATCTACGAAACGCCTCCAGAACGCTACAGCTTCCTTGAGATTGAACCACTGAATAAGGATTACTCTTTACTATTGGGTGGATGAGGAGGAATGAAACACGAGTAAGTTCAGGCGAGTTTCTTCTTATGAAAAGCAATAGCGGAACGAGTCGGGGATAAACTCTCCTCCTCCTCCTCCTCCTCCTCCTCCTCCTCTTTCTCTTCCTTTCCTTTTTCTTCTTTTTCCTCGTTCTCTTCGTCTTTTCTTTTTCGTTTTCTTCTTTTCCTTCTCCTCCTCCTCCTTTGCCTTCTACTCCTCCTTCTCCTCCTCCATTTTCTTTTCCTTTTCCTTCCCCTTCTTCTTTTTCTCCTTCTTCTTGTTCTTCTTATCATAATCATTATATCTCACAACACTGTTTAACACAAGGACTCAAGTTAAAGGTTCCCGCCTCCCAAAATAAAAAAAATAACATGGGTATAAAAGTGCCGATAAAACCCATCAAATCTGTGTCTTTCGTTAGGGGGTGCACCTCGACCCTTGCTCCTGGGCGGGACTCTCCCTATCACGCCCCGACACAAATGGGTGCAAGCCGAAGACGCGGCACCCGCCCTGAGAACACCTGATAAGCGAGGCCAAAAAGAGCACTGGGTATAATGGACGAGAGGGGATCACCGCTGACGAGGACACTTGGTAACAACAACGGCAGGATGGGCTATCGCACGGCTGGGTCCATCATTATTATTATTATTATTATTACTACTACTATTACTACTACTATTACTACTACTACTATTGAACAGGGAAGAACAGGGAAGGAGAGAGAATACCATAAGACAGGGCAGGGCAGGGCAGGGCAGGGCAGGGCAGGGCAGAATAGGACAGGGGAAGGAGAGGAAGGGCAGGGCAGGGCAGGGCAGGGCATGGCAGGGCAGAACAGGAGAAGGAGAGGAAGGGCAGGGCAGGGAGATACGAGGCCAGGACCTGCTCTGACTACCCTCCCTACCCCCCTTCTTCAGCAGGTGACGCCCATCTTGTTGCGTAGTGGACCCCAGAACCTCCCTCTCCCTCCCTTCCTTCTCTCTTTGTCTCTTAATACCTCTCCCCTCCCCCTTTCTCTGTATCCTGTCTGCTCCTTATCCTACCTTTATCCTCCCTCGCTCTCATTCTGCGTCTACCTCCTTCTCCTCCTCTTCTTTTCCTTTCCTTCTATTCCTCCCTTCTTTCTTATCCTCTCTTCCTTCCTCCTCCCTTCTCCTCTCTTCTTCCTCCTCCTCCTCCTATTTGCACTTTTGATTTCTCCTCTTCTTCACTTTCTAATTTTCTTCTTCTCCCTCATTCTTCACCTAGTCCCCCTTTCTCCTCCTCCTCCTCCTCCCTCTTTGCCTCTTCCTCTCCCTTCCTCTTCATCCTTTTTGCACCCTTCTCCCTTCCTCCCACACACCCTCTTCACCTTTCTCTTCCCCCTCTCCTTCTCTCTCCCTAACTTTGTCTCTCTCTCTCTCTCTCTCTCTCTCTCTCTCTCTCTCTCTCTCTCTCTCTCTCTCTCTCTCTCTCTCTCTGGCTTGACCCTCCTACTTGCCTTCTCCTCCTCCCTTCCTCCTCCTCCTCCTCCTCCTCCTCCTCCATCACCTTCCTAATCCTCCTCTTCCTCCTCTTATTTACTTGAACTGCATTAAAGGTTATCATAATTTTTAGATAGCAATGATAATAGTAGTAGTAGTAGTAATAGTAGTAGTAGTAGTAATAGTAATAGTAGTAGTAGTAATAAAAAAAAAAACCTAAGCAAATACACACACACACACACACACACACACACACACACACACACACACACACACCTGCCTCTCCACATACACGCACGCACGCACACACACACACACATACCCCCCTCACACTCACGCTGAACTTCCCCCCCACACACACTCTTTCTCACACACACACACACACACACACACACACACACACACACACACACACACACCAGTAGGTAATGCGGCTGTTGTTAGTCCTCGTCTCGTCTCCCGTAATGACTTAATCCCCTTCCGCCTGACAATAAGTTTTGCTTCTAATGCTTCCTTTACATGACTTCCCATTATAAAAGTCCTCTCTCTCTCTCTCTCTCTCTCTCTCTCTCTCTCTCTCTCTCTCTCTCTCTCTCTCTCTCTCTCTCTCTCTCTCTCTCTCTCTCTCTCTCTCTCTCTCTCTCTCTCTCTCCTCCTCTCTCTCTCTCTCTCTCTCTCTTCCTCCTCCTCCTCCTCCTCCTCCTCCTCCTCCTCTTCTTTTTCGTCGTCATCTTCCTCCTCCTCCTCCAATCTTCCCGTTCTTTCCTGTAATTTTTAGGTTCTCTTCTGTAAATCTCTTTTTTATCTCTATTCTTCTTCTTCTTCTTCTTCTTCCTCCTCCTCCTCCCACATCTTTTTCCTCTTTTTCCTCTATCCTCTCTTTTTTTTTTTGTGACAAAAAAGACGATGAGCAAAACGAAAACAAAAAAAAAGCTCTCAACTCTCACTACTACTACTACTACTACTATTATCTCTCTCTCTCTCTCTCTCTCTCTCTCTCTCTCTCTCTCTCTCTCTCTCTCTCTCTCTCTCTGATATGTTTCTTTTCTGTCTATTTTTTTGGTTTCTTTCCTCATTTTTTGTCTCTTCGTCAATCTCTCTCTCTCTCTCTCTCTCTCTCTCTCTCTCTCAATTTTGGTTTCTTTCCTCATTTTGTCTCTGCTCTCTCTCTCTCTCTCACTCTCCCGGAACTGGAATAAGGGCGCGTCAATCATCCCGGCAAATAATTCATCCCAGCACGTCGCGGTGAGTGAAATAGAGAATGAAAACATTGGCCGCGGCGGCATTAGCGGGCTGATTAAGTCATTTACATACAGACCTCATGCCGGGATGACGCCGCCCTCTCTCTCTCTCCCTCTCTCCCCTCTGCCCCTCTTGCCTCCCGGATCAACGCCCAATACATATTTTATACATTTCAGTGGCGTATATATATTATTTTTTATACATTTCGCTTATGGCGCTGGCAGGGTTTCTGTGGTGGGCCCTGATGGTCGGCCCTACAATCTATTTCATGGCCATGTCTGTTATGGCGCAGGGAGGTGTTTATAATGGCGCCATCTTGCTTGGCTCATGCTGCCCTCCGGAGCTCATCTTTGATCCTCTCTTTAGAGGGAGGGTCTAGAGTCCGGGTTGATAGGTGGTCTTCAGGACAGAATGTGGGTAGTCTTGGGCCGCTCGGCGGTGACTAAAAATTCCCAACTTGTGCCGGCGGGCGGGGACGCGAACGCTAACCACTCAGCCACCGCCTTCCCAAAGGGGCGACTAGTGGCTGGGTGATGTTATGCGTCTTTGTGCCGGAGTTTGTTGCGCGAGAGTGAAAACGCATGATTAACACTTCCGTGACTCATGTGGCGGAGATGAACACCGAGGTCACGCGCACCCATAGCGTATATATGTCCATAATTTTAACTAACGTTTATATTTATCCGCGGTGCTGTCTCTCCGATTAAAACAAACACAGGATTGGGAAAGGAAGCAAGTCAGGAGTAAAGAGAAAACAAGAAGGCGTGTGTGTCTTGCTCCTATATTACCATTACTTAACACAATGGTTCCCAAACTGGGGGGCGTGAACTGGATACAAGGGGGGCGTCATTCCGTCCGTCAAAAATTGCACACACACACACACACACACACACACACACACACACACACACACACACACACACACACACACACACACACACACACATCAAGGAGTAACACTGTTTGAACCCCCCCTCACGTGAGTTTCTTATAAATCAATATGGAGCATAATGTAAAAAGTTTGGAAACCACTAACCTAACAGCACCGAAAGTTATACATAAATAAAATCAAATTCTAACACAGAATAAAAGTTTACACACGCATTTGTACCTTGGGTTATGTGGACTCCATATTAATAACGAACAACCTAACATTCTAACATTCTCAATTGGATTTTTATACTTTCAGATTTTTGCCTGCTATTTTTTGTCCACCTTTCCTTTTGTTTGTCTGAGTCTGATAAGTTTCTGCCTCCCCATCTACCTACCTTCCATCTCACTTTTAAACACACACACACACACTCTCTCTCTCTCTCTCTCTCTCTCTCTCTCTCTCTCTCTCTCTCTCTCTCTCTCTCTCCCCAACTCTCATCACCCCAACCCATCCCTTCCCTTCCCAACCCTCATCTCCTAGACCCCTCCCTTTCTCTCCCCTTCCCTTCCCTTCACTCCCCTCATCTCCTCATCCTAACCCTTCCCTTCCCTCATTATGGTAACGGCAAAGGGCGGGGAGCAGGAGGAAGGGGAAAGAGGAAGGAAGAGAGAGGAGGAAGGGAGTAGTGTCGGAGGGCATGGGTGGGGTGCGAGAGGCAGGGGTGAAGACAGGGGTGCAGGGGTAAGAACCAGCATTAAGCATAGTTCCCCTGTGATCAATACACGGGAGCGGCCTACATTATTATTCATATTATTAATCAAGCCGTGTTCCTTCTTCCCTCGTCCGGCGCGGGATTTACTGCGCATTCATTCTCGCTTAGACGTGAAAAACATACGAATGAATTGAGGTTAATGACGGGAATTATCCGCGCGGTCCACCCTGATTGACGGGGGATTAGCCGCGCGGTCCACCCCTGACTGACGCCGATAAGTACGGCTTCCTAATGCACGCCAAATTTAAGGTTCCAAGGAATATGCGTAAAATTATTTCCGCGCGGCATGCCACGAGGAGAGCGGAAGGAAGGGAGGGAGGGAGGAGGAAGAGAGGAAGTTGAGGAAGGAAGGGGAAGAGGAGAGGGAAGGAGGGGAGGCAGGAAGTCAAGGAAGGAAGAAGGAAAGCAGAGGAAGGAAGTTAGTAAGGATTGGGAGGAAGGAAGGGAAGGAAGGAAGTAAGTTAAGGAACGAAGGAGGAAAGGAAAAGGGAAAGAAGGAATGGAAGGAAGGAAGGAAGGAAAGGACGGAAGGAGAGGAAGGGAAACGAGGAAGAGAGAAGGGAAGGAAGAGGGAGAAGGGAAGGAAGAGAGAGAAGGGAAGGAAGGAAGGGAAGAACAAGGAGGAAAGGAAATAGGATGGAAGGAGGAAAGTAAGGGAGAAAGGAGGGGAGGAAGGGAGGAAGAAAGTTCAGATATGAAGGAGGAAAGGAAAAGGAAAATAAGGAATGGAAGGAGGGAAGGAAGGAAAGGACGGAAGGAAAATAAGGGAGAGGGAAGGGAAGAGAGGGAAGGGAAGGAAGGAACGGAGGATAACGAGGAAGGAAGGGCAGGATTGAAGAGTGGATATAGGCTCCTCCTCCTCCTCCTCCTCCTTTTCCATATCATGATTTTCTTTCACCTTTAATTAATGAATCTTCTTATTTTTCTTCTTCTTCTCCTCCTCCTCCTCCTCCTCCTCCTCTTCCCGTTTTTTTGCGCTTCCAACTCCTCGATTTTTATTATTTCCTCTCTCTCTCTCTCTCTCTCTCTCTCTCTCTCTCTCTCTCTCTCTCTCTCTCTCTCTCTCTCTCTCTCTCTCTCTCTCTCTCTCGGGGCGGGTCTTGAACTGTATAAAACATGTGTGTGTGTGTGTGTGTGTGTGTGTGTGTGTGTGTGTTGGGAGGAAGAGTTAAAAGTTAAGTTCATGCTGTTAGAAGGCGTGGCTTGAGTTCGTAAATCCTGCGTTCACCACTGTCGTATTTCTTCCTCCTCCTCCTCCTCCTCCTCCTCTTTCTTTCCCTCTCCCTCATTCTACTCCTAACGTTGCCGCATCTTCAATAATCCCCAAACATGTATTATAACCTTACTGTCTCGTCACCATCAGCACCGAGGTTATGGCAAGGAAGTGTCGCGTCCAGCCATGAACTGCCGGGCCGAGGGAGGCGGGGTCGTGAGGGAGGCTACTTTCCCTTACTCATCAATCAGGCGGACTAGCTAACAACTTTTATTTTTTACTACAACAAAGGAGACAGCTCAAGGGCACAAAAAAAGGAAACTATAATAAAAAAAAAGCCCGCTACTCGCTGCTCCTAAAAAAATAATAAAAAAAAAATACGACACACACACACACACACACACACACACACACACACACACACACACACACACACACACACACACACACACACACACACACACACACACACACACACACACACACACACACACACACACACACACACACACACAAAACAAAAAACACCATTGCTATCCCAGGAACCCGTTTGGCTAACCGGCGCGTGACCCCTCCACCCTGTCGGCGGTCAGGAGAGAAGGGAAGGAAAGGGAGGAAAGGCTTGTCCGAGGTTAATTAAGGTCACTGGTCAAGGTGATTAAGAACGCCGGGCGCGGGTTAATGGGGGTCGCCGCTGGAGGAGGTGCAATTAACTCTCCAATGGACGGCCGG
The DNA here is from genome assembly GCF_024679095.1 of Eriocheir sinensis. Taxonomy (NCBI): domain Eukaryota; kingdom Metazoa; phylum Arthropoda; class Malacostraca; order Decapoda; family Varunidae; genus Eriocheir; species Eriocheir sinensis. The sequence continues at coordinate 22,736,531 of NC_066514.1, forward strand.
GGCGGTGCGGGGAGATAATTCCTCGACGGATGTTTCGCAACGACGCGTCACTTCGGTAGGAAATTTCAGCCGCTTTAGAGAATGAATAGCTTTTAAGTGTGTGTGTGTGTGTGTGTGTGTGTGTGTGTGTGTGTGTGTGTGTGTGTGTGTGTGTGTGTGTGTGTGTGTGTGTGTGTGTGTGTGTTGTTGTTGTTGTTGTTGGTGGTGGTGGTGGTGGTAATGTTAGTGGTAGCAATGGTGAGAGAGGTGGTGATGGATGGTGGAGGTAGTAGTAGTAGTAGTAGTAGTAGTAGTAGTGTTGGTGGTTGTTCTATTGTAGGTGATGACGGGAATAGAATTGGTGGTGGTTGTTGTGGTGGTGGTTGTGGTTGTGGTTGTGGTAGTGGTGGTAGTGGTCAGGGCGGCAGTGCGTGGGTTGAAATGGACAAGTTTAGCGAAGATTAAACCATTTGCGGGGAAGGACTTATGGGCGAGAGAGAGAGAGAGAGAGAGAGAGAGAGAGAGAGAGAGAGAGAGAGAGAGAGAGAGCGCCAACCAGAGAGTAAGACAGACGATTAAGCTAAACATGGTCAACGGTAATGGCAGGGAATGGAAGGATAAGCGGGTGGGACGCGGGCTCATTAATATTGCCCCAAAACGAAGGTCCTCTTAAGCTGACCCTGACGAGCGGACCAACGTGTGGACGGGAGTGAGAGATGACGTAATATTCTTCTGGGCAACATTAACGAGGGGAAATTAGGAGTACAGAAATGAGGGACAGTCACACACACACACCTTCCCCCCCCCCCCCCCACACACAGATAAAGAACACACAAAGAACACACAGAACACAGATGCCCCCTACCTTCCATTCCCAAACACATTATACAGAAACACACAGAAGACAGATGCCTCGTACCTCACCCCACACCTATGCAAAGAGAAAAGATGGTAGCGAAGATAGGTAGATAGACTCCTCCTACGACCCTCACACACACACACACACACACACACACACACTACCCTACCTTACACGCACTCCATAATACAGCTTTTTCTTGCCTTCTCCGTCCCGCCCTCCGTAGACAGCCGCGTCCTTACCTGAAATGATCAAAAGGAAGTAAGGTTAGAGGTGGTCATCTTTGAAACTCAGTCAAACGAAAACTTTAAGTAGAATGTACAGAAGTATGATGAGTCGTACAGAATATGATTATAGAGAAAGGAGATGTAGAAAAAGATGATGAGGTTAGGGAATAAGTTAAAGCTGTTACGTCCAGTTGGAAAAGGAAACTAAGATAACGAAAAAGTGGGATATAATTACAAGTTGTTTTAGAGGGAGAGGAAGACGGGAAGGAAGGAAGAGCGGAGGAAAGGAAGGAACGAAAGAAGGAAAATCGAGAAAAAAAGAGAGCAGTTAGGAAGGAAAGGGAAACTGGAATGAAGGAAGGGCGGAAGGAAGGAAGGAAGGAAGGAAGGAATGAACAAGAAAGAAAAAGAAAAAACAAGGAAAAAGAAAAGGAAGGAAGGAAGGAAGGCGGGAAGGAAAAAAGATAAAAGGAAGAAAAAGAAAGAAAGGAAAGGAATGAATGGATGAAGGAAGGAAGGAAGGAAAAGAGGAGAATAAAGAAGGGAGGAAGGAAGGAAGGAAGGACGAAACTACGGATAAAGGAAGGAAGTAAGGAAGGAAAAGAAGGGGGAAAGAAGGAAGGAAGGGAGAGAAGGGAAGGAAAATTATGTAAGATTTAAATGAAAGGAAAACATTAAGGAAAGGACAAACGAGCGAAGAAAGGAAGAAACTATGGGACAAGGAAGGAAGGGACAGGAAGATGTTATCGCCGCGCCATTAGGAAATTACTTCGACGGGAAACTTGTTGTGGCGGCCCCTGCGTCTCTCTCTTGTGGGGCTTATCGAGGCAGGGAGGGGATGAAGTTGTTGTTGTTGTGGTGGTGTGGTGGTGGTGGTGGTAGGGGTAATAATAGTAGTAGTAGTCGTAGTCGTAGTAGTAGTAGTAGTAGACAGACAGAGAGTGAGACAGAGACAGAGACAGAGACAGAGACAGAGACAGAGAGAGACAGAGAGAGAGAGAGAGAGAGAGAGAGAGAGAGAGAGAGAGAGAGAGAGTATGGGCTGTCAGCTGAGTCACGCCCACACCTGTCAGACAGATTTAATTAGTGACCAGGTAAAATATGACACTGGGTGGCCATTACGTCTCTCTCTCTCTCTCTCTCTCTCTCTCTCTCTCTCTCTCTCTCTCTCTCTCTCTCGCTCTGACCTTGACCTTGACCTCCAGACGCTCTCATAAAACCTCGCCAACGTTCCATCTTAAAGCTATGACCTTGTTTTAGCGCCCCCCCCCTCCCACCCCCCCGCACCCTCCCCTCTCTCCTCTCCTCTCCTTCTCCAGACTCCCCTCCCATTAACTCCCTTCTTTCCCTTGAGTTATCCCTTACTTCTCCCTTAACTTCTCCCGCACTCCCTTCTCTCTTCTCATCCACTCTTATAGCCACTTTCCGGTTTTCGCTAACAGTCTTTCTATTCCCTTCACACTCCCTCACGCCGCTTCTCAATGCCTTTTCATGCCTTTTGGGACACAGACAGACTAAGCAGCGGTGACTGAACTGAAAGTTGTCACACGAGCTTGCCGGCCATAATGAACAAACCACTTAATTTTCCCAGTAGGACGGTGAGGCGAGCAGTCCGCTTCAAAGAGTAAAGTCCAGAGCCTAAACGTTTTATATTCAGCATCGTTCTTTTCTTATGCTTTTATTTATAACAAAGGAGACAGCTCAGGGGCACAAAAAAGGAAACAATAAAAAAAACCTCTACTCGCTGCTCCTAAAAAGAATCAAGAGAGGTGGCCGAAAGAGAGGTCAATTTCGGGAGGAGTCTTGTTGTGTTGCCTATAGCGCCGGTAGATTCTCTCGATGGGTCTGATGGACGGCCCCAACCTACTAGTGGCGCAGACGAATTCATTTATAGTTGCTGCCGTGATGTATGACTTTTGCCTAGCCCATGCTGACCCCCGGTGCTCCTCTTGACCGAAGTTGCTGAAGTCAGGGTTGATTGAATATTTGTTACTTAAACCAATCCTATCACAACACACCCCAAACCTTACATAAACCAACCCTATCACAGCACACCCCAAACCTTACCTAAACCAACCCTGACACAACACACCCCAAACCTTACCTAAACCAACCCTATCACAACACACCCCAAACCTTACCTAAGCCAACCCAATCACAACACCCCCCAAACCTTACCTAAACCAACCCTATCACAACACATCCCAAACCTTACTTAAACCAACCCTGACACAACACACCCCAAACCTTACCTAAACCAACCCTATCACAGCACACCCCAAACCTTACCTAAACCAACCCTATCACAACACACCCCAAACCTTACCTAAACCAACCCTAACACAACACACCCCAAACCTTACCTAAACCAACCCTATCACAACACACCCCAAACCTTACCTAAACCAACCCTATCACAACACCCCAAACCTTACCTAAACCAACCCTGACACAACACACCCCAAACCTTACCTAAACCAACCCTGACACAGCACGCCCCAAACCTTATCTAAACCAACCCTACCACAACACACCCCAAACCTTACCTAAACCAACCCTACAACAACACATCCCACGTCACAGTACACGAGGAATGGCAAAACAGTTTCTCGCCCGTCATAACCCATCTCGGAACTAGACTTGCTTTTCACGCTCATTAAACTCCCTCCAGAAGAGTTATCACGCGGAGCAAAACATTCGTGTAGGCCAATGATCCCCGCGTGATTGTTTTGATTCTCTCTCTCTCTCTCTCTCTCATACCTGCTCCCTTGGCACTCTTGTTCTTTATCCCAGTGTTCCTTCCCCTCTTCTTCCCTCTCCCTGCTGCCTACCTTCTTTTCTACCGGTCTGTCTTGCCTACCTGTCTATCTTCCTGTCTATCTTCCTTCCTGTCTGCCTGCTCCCTTCCCCCTGCCTGCCGGGCCTCGTCGCTGCCATATCCCTCAGCAAGATATATTAATGGCATATCTAACTCTTACTCGCTTCTTGCATCAACGTTTTTCATCAGACTCGCGTGGAAACTCGTGAGTCGCCGAGTGTATTTTTTCCCCTCTCGTCACGCAGCAAGATTTACTTCACATCTCGCCATATTTGCTCTCCGGGATTCTTTGCTCCCCAAGGCGGCCCACTTAGGCTCTTAAACCGTCGACTTCCTTGGATGTGACGGTAAAAAGAGAGTTCTTGGCGAATTTTCACGAAATCTCAACAGCAATACGTGGATATGTCTTGAACGGTGAATTTAACAGAACTTAAACACTAACAAGCTCATAACCGGTTCTTTATATCGATTAACAACACGAGAATGAGACACCACATGAACTATAAAGATGAAATACTAAAACACTTTCTGCTCGTAACTGCTGTACAATATATCGACTAGTAACAGAAAGATGACATACAAAAGGAATATAAGGATGAGTCAGCGATATAATGAGACACCAGCAACCCAGTCTTTCTACACCCGTCAGCTCCTGAGAATTACCTTTTCGAATTACCAGTGTCAGCTTATAACAACGCTCATGTCAGTCTAGAGAAGTGCCAGAGTTAGCTTTGAAGAGAATCGGTGCTAGTTTTGAAAGACACAAGATCCAGTCCCATACTTGCTCTCAGACGAAGAAGTGCCATAATTAGTCAAGAACAGTGCCAGATTCAATTAAAAACAGTATAGTGGTAGATTCAGCAAGAACCGTGCCAGATTCGGTCAAGAACAGTGCCAGATTCGGTCAAGAACAGTGCCAGATTCGGTCAGGGGCAGTGCCAGATTCAGTCAGGGGCAGTGCCAGATTCAGTCAAGGACAGTGCCAGATTCAGTCAAGGGCAGTGTCAGATTCAGTCAGGGGCAGTGTCAGATTCAGTCAGGGGCAGTGTCAGATTCAGTCAGGGGCAGTGTCAGATTCAGTCAGGGGCAGTGTCAGATTCAGTCAGGGGCAGTGTCAGATTCAGTCAGGGGCAGTGTCAGATTCAGTCAAGGGCAGTGTCAGATTCAGTCAAGGGCAGTGTCAGATTCAGTCAAGGCCAGTGTCAGATTCAGTCAAAGCCAGTGTCAGATTCAGTCAAAGCCAGTGTCAGATTCAGTCAAAGCCAGTGTCAGATTCAGTCAAAGCCAGTGTCAGATTCAGTCAAAGCCAGTGTCAGATTCAGTCAAAGCCAGTGTCAGATTCAGTCAAAGCCAGTGTCAGATTCAGTCAAAGCCAGTGTCAGATTCAGTCAAAGCCAGTGCCAGATTCAGTCAAAGCCAGTGCCAGATTCAGTCAAAGCCAGTGCCAGATTCAGTCAAAACCAGTGTCAGATTCAGTCAAGAACAGTGCCAGATTCAGTCAAGAACAGTGCCAGATTCAGTCAAAGCCAGTGTCAGATTCAGTCAAAGCCAGTGTCAGATTCAGTCAAAGCCAGTGTCAGATTCAGTCAAGGGCAGTGTCAGATTCAGTCAAGGGCAGTGTCAGATTCAGTCAAGGGCAGTGTCAGATTCAGTCAAGGGCAGTGTCAGATTCAGTCAAGGGCAGTGTCAGATTCAGTCAAGGGCAGTGTCAGATTCAGTCAAGGGCAGTGTCAGATTCAGTCAAGGGCAGTGTCAGATTCAGTCAAGGGCAGTGTCAGATTCAGTCAAAGCCAGTGTCAGATTCAGTCAAAACCAGTGCCAGATTCAGTCAAAACCAGTGCCAGATTCAGTCAAAGCCAGAGTCAGATTCAGTCAAAACCAGTGTCAGATTCAGTCAAGGGCAGTGCCAGGTTCAGCCAATAACAACTCCAGCCAGTCAGTCAGTAAGGGCCGCAGTCTCAGCCCTCCGCCCTAAGCCCTTCGTGTATATGTGGGATAAAGGCGCCTCGTGACACCCGGACGGCGATAAACAACACGGCCGCAGCCACGACGGGCCATAAATCACAGGTATTAAGCCGCCCACCTGCCTGACCGTCCCCTTGCGAGTCTGACCCGTGCCACCTGCTCCGCCTGCCTGCCTGCCTGTTCCCCTTCCTTTACCTACTGTCCCTTCCCCTTTTTTTCTGCTTGCTCTTCTGTCCATTCGCCTGTACAACTTGCTCTCCTCCCTTACCTGTGTTCTTTTTCGGCTCGCTTTGCTATATACTCCCTTACTTATCTCTATGTCTCTCTCTGCCTGTCTGACTGCATAGCTGCTATCCGTGTAAGTAGAAACATCCTGTACAAAGTTTTTTTAAGCCATGTAGATAGATATACAAAGATAGATAGAAAGGTAGATAGACAGAGTGAGAGAGAAAAGAAAGAAATACACAAGGGATGAGAGGAAATCATTTTAGGGGGAAGGAAGGAAAAGGAAGCAAAAGAAAGAGACGGGAAAGGAAGGGAAGGGAAGGGAAGGAGAGCAGGGACATAGACAGATGGAAGTGGTCGTGGGGAGAGGGTGAAAGATTATTTAGATGGAGGGGGAGAAGAGGGAGAAGAAAGAGGGAGAGAAGTAGAGAAGAGAGGGATGTAGGTGGCTTAGGAAGGGGCGGAGGAGGAAAGAAAAATACCAGATGGAGAGAATTTTATAGTGGTCAGGGGAGAGAGCGAGAGAGAGCGAGAGAGAGAGCGAGAGCGAGAGAGAGAGAGCGAGAGACCATGGAAATACAGACAGAGACATATGAATGGATACATAGATTGATGGATTAACACAGAGAGAGAGACCTCTCTATCTCTCTCTCTCTCTCTCTCTCTCTCTCTGTGTTAATCCATCAATCTATATATGTATCCATTCATATGTCTCTGTCTGTATTTCCATGGTCTCTCTCTCGCTCTCTCTCTCTCTCGCTCTCTCTCTCTCTCTCCTAAGAACTGACGCATCAAAGAGACGGACAAAAAGATGAGTCAAATTCAGTCGAAAATCCTATAAGAAGTAACGCTTAGTCCCGACGCTCCCGCCCGGTCCATTACCCGCGCGAAACTCCGTCTTTGAACCTCGCGGTGCTGAGCCAGGCGCTGAGGAAGGTGCTGAGGTCCATAATCTTGAATGTATCGAGCTCCCATTATGTGACTATTTTCTAGGGCGACAGTGAAGATTAGGCGGTTTTTCGTGCGTGATTTTTACGTTCAAGGTGAATATGCCGGGTAAAACTATCACTAGGCTCACGAGACAATGAAATCCCAATAACTTCTACGAGAGGATTTCCATATAGGCGAAGTTAGGGGACTACACGTTCAAGAATATGGACTATTTTTCTAAGGCTACTGAGAATATTAATCGGGTTTTGATTTGTGATTTTCCCGGTCAAGTTGCGTATGTCGGGTAACACTATCACGAGGATTATAAAACAGTCCATGAAATTCCAATAGTAGTAGTAGTAGTAGTAGTGGTGGTGGTTGTGGTGAACGGTGATTTTAAGCAGATGTTGTGATGGTGATGGTGGTAGATATGGTAGTGGTGGTGGTGTAGTGGTGGTGTTGGTGATGAGCGGTGATTTTAAGCAGATATGGTGATTGTGATAGTGGTATGGATATGGTGATGGTAGTAGTAGTAGTAGTATAAATAAGTAATAGTAGTAGTATAAATAAGTAGGGTCTGGTAAAGATCCGCTGCTAGTTGAGTGGGGGCGGGCGGGCGGATGGCGTGTTCCCGGGGCGAGTCTGTCAGCGCCACGCAGGGCTGGAAGACAAACCAAAGAAGGGCGCGGAGGAGGCGGGAAAGTTGCGGCGAAGTAGTGATATTGAAGTTGACACACAGAGAAAAGGATGACACACACACACACACACACACACACACACACACACACACACACACACACACACACACACACACACACACACACACACACACACACACACACACACACACACACACACACACACACACACACACACACACACACACACACACACACACACACACACACACACACACACACACACACACACACACACACACACACAGTTGTAACGCTTGCCAGAGACACGACGAGAAGAGAAAAATAAAGTACAGGGAAAAAAAAGGGATCTGTTGGGAAGCAAATATAAGGAGGATAATATTATGATAGAGGTGAACTTGAAATATGACGTGTAAGTCTGTGCGAGTCTGTGAGCGAGAGAGAGAGAGAGAGAGAGAGAGAGAGAAGGAAAGACATATAAAGGTAGACATGTAAGTTCAGTATAGAGAGAAAGGAAAAAAAAGAGAGAGAGGTAAAGATGTGTGAAGCAAGACGGGCAGGTGAATGGAGAGACATCAGTAGGAAGTGTGTGGCAAGACCAAGCGAAGGAGGAAACGGCACGAGGCAAGAGTGAAAGCGTGAGGGAAGGAAGGACTCAAGTGTGAAGGAAATTACACGACTGAGGGAACCGCAGGGAAGGATCTTAGAGTTGAAAATATATACATGGTTAAAAACAAAAGGAGAAGGAGGAGAAGGAAGAGAAGGAGGTGGATGGAAAGAAGCATGAGGAGGAGGAGAAGGAAGAGAAGGAGGAGGAGGAAGAAGAGGACAAATAAGTCATACACAAAAAATATATAAAGTCATACACAAAAAATATATACTGAGAAAACCTAAAAACAAAAAAAAAAGGACAAAGAAGAAAAAAAAACAAGATGAAAAGCTAAAATACCTTCACAATAAGAGTTAAACTTTTAGAGCCAAAAATTATTACAACCAAAAACCTTGCAACCAAAAAATTTACAGCCAAAAAGACTAATGAACAGAAGGAAAAAAAGAACAAAACGAGGGAAACTTAAAACCTCTTCACCAAAACCAGAGTTAGAATTTTCCTCCCGCATCGAAGTCTACATAGTGAAACATGATACCAAAATCCGTAGACTTAAAACACATTGAAAAGCGTCGAGAAAGATGACGAATAAAAAGTATAAAAAAAGATAAGAAGAGAAGGAGAAAGGAAGAACGGAGAAGAAATGGAAGGATGATAAAGGAAGGGAAAGGAAGGAGGAGGAGATAGGAAGGAAGCAGAAGACTCAAAAAACAGAAGAAATGAAAGTTGGCAAATTGATCGTGACTCGGGAGTATAAATAAGATTGGACCGGGTTGGAAAAGATGGAAAAATATAAATAAGAAAAGGAGGAAGGAGGAAACAAAAAAGTGGTTGAAAAGGAGAAGCCAAAGGAAGAACAGCTTAAAAAACAGTAGAGAAAAAAAATGTGAAGAATAAACCAGAAATAGAAAAAATAAGAAGAGAGATGGGAAAAAGGGTACCAGGGGAGTGAGCACAGCATGAAGTATACAAGTAGTAGTAGAAGTAGTAGTTGTAGTAGTAGTAATAGCATCAGTGGGAAGCATCGAGTTTCCTCTTCCGCCGACGCTGCCTCCACGCTCAATGTGCTCCTTATCGTTGTGTGACGGCGGAAAGCATGTGTCAGGTTGTTCTTGCTAGACGGTGAAGGAGGCGAGAGGAGGAGAAGAGGGAGAGGAACAAAAAGTGACCAGGAGTAAAAAGACTGAAACCAAAGAGAGGGAGGGAACGGAAGAGACAGAGGAAGAGAGAGAGAGGGATAATAAGGGTGGCTGGTAATTAAAAGTCAGTGAGAGAAGAATGTCAGACAGAAAAAGAGAGAGAGTAAGGAGAGTGATTAGGAATAAGGGAGACAGTGAGAGGTAGAAGGGAAAGAGACAGAGGGAATAAAAAATGAGTGAGAGAGGGAGAGAGAATGAGAGAGAGCGTGGTAGAGACAGACAGGATGCAAATGAAAGGGAACTGATGCGCGGGATATTAAGGGAAGGGCTCAGAGCACAGGGGAAAGAGAAAAGATGTGAGGAACAAAGGGAGAAAGGAAGGGAATTAAGGGAAGGGTCTATGGTGCATGAAAAAAGGAAAGATGCAGGAAGATAAGGGAAAAGGGAGAGAGAGTGTTGGGGTAGAGTGTATTAAAGAGTTAGAAGCATATCGCAAAAGCTGGCATTTGAGATATACTACAGAAGTTTACTGAAGGGAAGGAAGGATTCTTAGTACGTGCGAAAAGAAAAGATGTAATAAAATAAAGGGAGGGAGGGAGGGAATATTAAGGGAAGAAAGCGTTAGAGTTGGAGGTATAACGTACATATCATTTGCGAGATATACTACATAAGTTTACTAAGGTGAAGAGTTTATAGTGCGTGGGAAAATGAAAACACGCAGAAAAAAGGAAAAAAGGGAGAGTGTGTTTGGGTAGAGAGTATTAAGGAGTTAAGAGGCATATCGCAACAGCTGGCATTTGAGACATTCTACATAAGTTTACTAAAGGGAAAGGGTTTATAGTGCAAGGGAAAAAGGAAAGATTTAGGAAGAGAAAAAAGGGGGAGGGAGTGTTAGGGGTAGACAGTGTTAAAAGAGTTAGAGGCATATCGCAACAGCTGGTATTTTCGATATATACAAAAGTTTCATCGATGTTTAAAAAAAATAAACACTCGTAAAGACAGTGAAAGGAAACTACACACGAAACGGACCTTTTTTTTGGGGGGGAAGGGTCACTTCTCTTTTATTTATAGGACCAGGGCCAAGTGAGTTTTTAGTTTTTATAAAATGTATTGAAGCAGAGGAAGAGGGAGAAGAAAAATGAGTGAGTAGGAATTACGGGGTCATTAGAAAAGGGACATGGAGGGAGTGAAAGAGGAATATGGAGAGAGAATGAGTGTCTGGGTATAAGGAAAAGAGAAAAAAGAAAAAAAAGGGAGACGAAGGTAGTGGAAAAGACGAGAGAAGATCAGAGAATAAGGAAAACTGAGTTGCTTTCTTTACTGTAAAAAAAACACCAGGAACTTCAAGAGCTGCCCTGTGGAGCCCCCAATGACCTCAAACAGTCTCCATATACATGTCTGTTCTTACGTAACCAACCAACAAGGCAGCTCACCAACATTTTCAAGATATACAAAAGTTTGATCGAAGTTTAAAAAAAAAATAAACACACTCGAATAGACGTCACAGTGAAAGGAAACCGCACATGAAACTGACCTTTTTTTGTGGTCATTTCTCTTTTTTTTATTTATAGGAGCAAGGCTAGCGAGTTTTTTTTTTAGTTATTTCCGACCCCTTCATCTTTTTTTTTTCCTTTTCCTTTGTTCCCATTCACTCTCATTCTCTCTCTCCGTCTCTGTTTCTTCCACTCATTTCTGTTCCCCTTTTCATTGTCTCCTTATTCCTATTGTCACTCATTAATCCTTGAGCTGCTTCCTTTACTGTTAAATAAATCAACAAGAACTTCAAGAGAGGCCCTGCGGAACCCAAATGACCTCTTGTAGTTTTCTTATAGTTTAACGTCGTCTTACGTAACACACCACCGAGGCAGCTCACCAAGATACCCTATAAGTTATGTGGGACGATATCAAAACACGTGTATATGGCCGAGAATAGTATCGTCTTGTCGTATGATTCACAGGTATATTGATAAAGTGCTCGATTGCATTATGAAGCCCCGAACACATGGCGGAAAGGTTGGGCAGCTGGCGGTATGGTGAGGGACGAATAGTGAATGAGCTCTTGAATACCAGCTGTAGGAAAGACACGGAGAGAATAGTTTTGATACAAGGCAAAGGAGAAAGAGTATATGAACGACAGGGAGAAAAAAAGAACAAGAAGGAAGAAAGTAGGGTGAATAATGAAGAAAGACACGAAGAGAATAGTTTTGATACAAGGCAAAGGAGAAAGAGTATATGAACGACAGGGAGAAAAATAGAACAAGAAAAAGGAGAAAAAAGTAAGGCCGGTCTGGTCAGAGATGAATTCGTGAATAATGAGGACAGACATGAAGCGAAAAACTTTGATACAAGGCAAAAGAGAAATAGTAAATGAACATCTGGGAGAAAAAAAAAAAGATTAAGGAGAAAAAAAGTAAGGACGGTCTGGTCAGAGATGAATAATCAGTGAATAATGAAGACACCGAGAATAATTTTGATACAAGGCAAAAGAGAAAGAGTAAATGAACAACAAGGATAAAAAGACAACAAGAACAAGGATAAAAAAGTAGGGACGGTTTGGAAAAAGAGATGAAAAATGAATGAATGACCGAACACGAATTAAAAAAAAAAGGAAAATAAAATAAACATAGGAAGGCTTAACAGATGAAGGGGGAACATAAATAAAAATGCTATATATAAAATTGAGAAAAAATAAATGTAAACAAGTATGAATGAAAATAGCCCCAAAAAGAGGAAATAAAAGAAAGCAGAGACATATCAAGAACTTCGTAAAATTTAATGAGAGTCGTCAGTCTCTCAACGCTGTACTGCCTAACCATACGAGGAATAAAACTACACAAAACGTACAAATATATTTTTATCTGACCTACTGACGAGAAAAACGATATCACTGTATCAAGACACCTCTCCACCTGAAATTGACCTCTCTTTTGGCTACTCTATTTTTTACTTTTGTGGGAGCGGCGAGAAGCGTGCCTTTTTTTTTTTACACTTTGTTGCCCTTGAGACGCTTCCTTTGATGTAAAAAAAATAGCAAACTCAGGCAAAGGAATTAGACTTCTGGCTCCGTAAACTAGTGAAGAGTTGTGATTGTGAGTCTCCCTTCTTTCCTTTGCCGTCAAGTTGATCGGTTTAGCTTTAGAAGAGAACTGGCAGCCATGTGGAGCGGATAACTTTTACAAGGTCACTAAAACAAGGAGGGCAAGGTTGAAGAGATCCTTTGTAAGCTACTATTGTATGTCAGTCCGTCTGTATGAATATGTATGTATGTAAGTGTGTATGTATATATGTATGTCTGTGTCTGTCTGTCTGTCTGTCCATGCGTGTTTGTCAGTGTGTGTCTATCGGTCTGTCTCTGTCTCACACACCTCACGTACCATCCTCAACCTGCAGTGTAACCTTTCTCTATCGCATATCCTCAACCCGCCGAGCTGCCTTAGTCTACCCCGTGCATGCATAGGTCAGGTCTCGCGGGAGTTCGTTACCCAGGCTGTCATTACCGTGATAAACAACAATGAGCTCGGCCGCGGTAGTCTCTCGAGCGGGGAAAGATTAGAAGAGAGTGTCATTCCTACACCTGCTTGGCCCCGGGTATACACTTTCATTACACTGAAGGTCATGTACTTAAATTGTACTTAAATTGTTTTTTTATGCATGTTATTGCGCGGAGGGTGTTATATTCTTGTTACTTTCTCATACTGTCTTTAATAATAGCGTTTTCTTTTTATTTTTACTCCCAGTCTGTTCATTTACATATACGTAAAATAACTAAAACTCCAATATTAAAATCTAAACATTAGCGCTATATATATAACTTGCCTGGTGCTGGACACACACACACACACACACACACACACACACACACACACAGACACACACCTCCTGTCCCCTCCTCACTCAGTATGACAAACGAACATTTTTGGCATCCAGCAATAAATGATAAGCTTCAAGTATTACGGAATGTCTTGCCCCGGCCATAAACAGCGAGGCTCTCCTTTGTACGTCTCTCTCCACCTCTCATTATACTTTATTTCGTTAATTTCAAAGTATTGCGCTATATTGCCGCTTTATAATCAAGGTAGAAATATTTCCGGCATTCAGACTTTCTCAACTCCGGAAATTTCAATGTAATACCAAGTGGAGGTCAGATATGATTAAATGTTTTACAGTTTTCACCACCGAGCCACCTTACCTTCAGACACACTCAGTACTTAGTCAGGATATTTAGGAACAAGCTAATTCCTGCATTGCAATCACACGTAACTTGATCAACGTCCCACGGTCAACACGCTTTGTACTCACGCTTATTGCCCTGCAGTTTTTAACCCTCCTCGCACGCTGCTTACCAGGAACCGCCACATAACATTCCCTGAGCTGACCCAAACCGAGAACCTCCCTGCATTACATCGGGCGGTATATGAAAACCCATACTATCACGCCGTTTGCTTAGTTTTATACCTTTTTCCATCTATACATATCAATTCACGATGCATTATAATACATTTTCATCTATACACATCAATTCACGATGCAATATAACACTTTCTTTGCAAAACTTATTCATCCACTCCACGTGCATGCCTAGCAATAACTTCGCAAACTCCTCGTCTGATAACATTCTTCTCTCTTGTCTTCGCGGTTGCCTCCGTATACTAGCGTTAATGATGTCATATCCAAGTAACTTTATATGTTCTCACGCACACCTCGCTCACCTGACTGCATTCTTGGGTTTATTCACTCTGAGTCGTATTTTAAAACATTCCGTCGCCCGAGTTCACATATTCGACAAGGCTTTCGTTCACTCAGAGTCGTATTTTAAAACATTCCGTCGCCCGAGTTCACATATTCGACAAGGCTTTCGTAGGAGTTTCGAGCATTTCCAGGGGTAGTTTTATGACCCTGGTGGTAGTTTGACCCTTCTTCTGTACCATGGACCTAAAAAAAACACTGATTAGAACCCGACTGATCCCCTCTTTGACCTTTAGAAATTGTTGATGTGAGAAGCGAAAGGGTCCTACAATGCCGGGTACACACACACACACACACACACACACACACACACACACACACACACTTTATGTTACTCCGGCAATATTTATTCAGATTACAACATGTGGGTAAATGCATCCCTCACACCCGTGGCAATATTTATGTAGGTATATTCTTGTGGTTTTATTTACGCAGTTATGTTGGTGGTGTTATATTGATCCGGGAATATCCACAAGTCATACTTATACGCACTTCGTTGCTTCCGTGAGTGATATTGAGGAGGTTTATATCCAGGTGAGAATTCGTTGAGAAGGATCGTAAATAAATATATAAAAAACGCTATCAAATTTGCACCTAAAAATAAATAACCAAAAAAATAAAACAGGTGTGACTAATTAGAAAAATATACACTGTTACGTCACTAAAAGAAGGGTTGACAGATTTTAGTGAATAACAACCTAAAGTAAAACAGTTAAATTAAAGACTTATACTTAATTACACATACTTAATTTACATAGATCAAAGTAAATAATCCCAGGCATGATAAGTTATTACCCTTAATGACAGGATGAGATAAAGAAAAAAGAAACAATGGAACAAGCAACAATAGGTGATGTATCCTCCTCGGTATATCCGTCCTTGTACTTTACCGCCAATGATGTGATGTCGCTGTGTAATGTAAATCCAGAGAGAGGTAAACACCTTAACACCCGATGTGGCTAGACTGCTTCCCACTGGCAGGCCGGGTCCTTATATAGCCTCTGATGCAGCCCGGCTTGCTTCGTTCGTGGTGTTGAGGTGTCGAGGTCTGACGGTTTGGGCTCGTTATTAGGATGGAGATGGTGGTTTGTGAAAAGGGACGAGCACCCGGGAACGACTTTCGAGTGTAGACATTGAAGGGTCGTTACTGTAGCGGCAGGGGTTGAGAGAGACAATCAACTCCCTTTTCTGCTTTATTCCGACTGACTCCTTCACACTTCACAGGTCAAGACATCAAGTACCCTGAAGCTCCGAAGCACACACACACACACACACACACACACACACACACATCATACTATACAAGCAATTGAAGAAGAGAAGGGGGAGGAGAAAGCAAAGGAAAAGGAAGAAAAAGAGGACAAAAAAGGAGGAGTAAGAGGGGGGAGGAGGAGGAGGAGGAGGAGGAGGAGGAGGAGGAGGTATATATATTGGTAGTAATAATAGTGGCGGTGGTCAGCTGGTGGCCTCGAGGTGTCTGGAGGTAATGAGGATTGATGGAAGAACACTGGCCTCCTCCTCCTCCTCCTCCTCCTCCTCCTCCTCCTCCTCTTTTTCCTTTCTCCTTTATATTTTCCTCCTTGTCAATTCTCTATATGCTCTTCCGTCTTCCTCAACTCTTCTTCCCTTTCTTCGTCGTCCTCTCCTCCTCTTCCTCTACCTTCTCCTCCTCCTCTTCTGTACAAGTTCTTTTTCTTGGTATTAATTTTTCTTCATCTACTCATCTTTCTCCTCTTCATCCACTTCTTCTTCTTCTTCATCTTCATCTTCATCTTCATCTTCATCTTCTTCTTCTCCTTCTTCTTCTTCTTCATCTTCTTCTTCTTCTTCATCTTCCTCTTCCTCCTCCTCCTCCTGTCGCCGTGTCCCCATACAGCCCCGGACAAGCCCCTCACATGAAGAATCGCCCCCCTCGCCCGGCCTATTTCTGAGTTATCTCCCAATACTTCTCGCGTCCTTATCGCCACGCGGGAACAAACGATAAGAAAAAATATATATTCACAATTTTTTTTTCCATATATCATAAGTAATGCGACGCGATTGTTTAATATCAAAGAATAATGTTATTTTTTTATGGGGGAGGTTGGGGAATGTTTATTTTAATTTTTTTGTTATTAAGGGTATGGAAGCTTTTGTTGGGTGTTTATCAGGTTTTTTCTTTTGTCATATATGTTTTTTTTTTTTTTTGGTGGGTTACGAAGATTATTTTTTGCTGTCTACGAAAGTGACGATTTTGGTCGAAGAATTTGCTTGCTATCATAGAAATATAACGGTTTTTTTTGTGTGTGAGAGAGAGAGAGAGAGAGAGAGAGAGAGAGAGAGAGAGAGTACTAAAGCATATATTACCTTTAAGATTTAGTGTAAGAAGTACTTCTCTCTCTCTCTCTCTCTCTCTCTCACCCACCCCCCTCTCCCTCCCTCTCTCTCCCACACACCTCCTTCCTAATGACCTCCCTTCATTCTGCAAGCTGTGTTTACGACAAAAAAAAATAATGAACGTAGTAATAAGGCAATAAAACTCACGAACATATGCAGGTGTTAGACTGCGTGGAGAGGGCGAGGTCTTCCCAGAACTCCTTTTATTTCTACCTGTCTGATGGGAAGGTTACACGCGGAGCTCACACACCGGACATCACACCAAGGACGAGGAAGGGAAGTGTGTGTGTGTGTGTGTGTGTGTGTGTGTGTGTGTGTGTGTGTGTGTGTGTGTGTGTGTGTGTGTGTGTGTGTGTGTGTGTGTGTGTGTGTGTGTGTGTGTGTGTGTGTGTGTGTGTGTGTGTGTGTGTGTGTGTGTGTGTGTGTGTGTGTGTGTGTGTGTGTGTGTGTGTGTGTGTGTGTGTGTGTGTGTGTGTGTGTGTGTGTGTGTGTGTGTGTGTGTGTGTGTGTGTGTGTGTGTGTGTGTGTGTGTGTGTGTGTGTGTGTGTGTGTGTGTGTGTGTGTGTGTGTGTGTGTGTGTGTGTGTGTGTGTGTGTGTGTGTGTGTGTGTGTGTGTGTGTGTGTGTGTGTGTGTGTGTGTGTGTGTGTGTGTGTGTGTGTGTGTGTGTGTGTGTGTGTGTGTGTGTGTGTGTGTGTGTGTGTGTGTGTGGGTGTGTGTGTGTGTGTGTGTGTGTGTGTGTGTGTGTGTGTGTGTGTGTGTGTGTGTGTGTGTGTGTGTGTGTGTGTGTGTGTGTGTGTGTGTGTGTGTGTGTGTGTGTGTGTGTGTGTGTGTGTGTGTGTGTGTGTGTGTGTGTGTGTGTGTGTGTGTGTGTGTGTGTGTGTGTGTGTGTGTGTGTGTGTGTGTGTGTGTGTGTGTGTGTGTGTGTGTGTGTGTGTGTGTGTGTGTGTGTGTGTGTGTGTGTGTGTGTGTGTGTGTGTGTGTGTGTGTGTGTGTGTGTGTGTGTGTGTGTGTGTGTTTCCTCCTCTTATTGGGTCAGTCTCCTCCTCCTCCTCTTCTTTGTTTTCTTGTTCGTGTTCATGATTCTTGGTCTAGTTCATTTTCTTCTTTTTGTTTTTCTGGTTTGAAGTTTTGTTTCCATTCTTCTGTGTCTTCCTCTCATCCAAGGCATCTTCCAATTCTTCCTTCTGCTCTTTTTCCTCTTGCTTCTCTTCTAACTATCTTCTGCCTCCCTCTCCATTCCTCATTCTTCTTTCCTCCATTTTTAAAGTTTTCCGTGGCCTTCAATCTCAACCTTTCCCTCTCTCTTTACATGGCATTCTCTACTTTATCCTCTACCTCTGTCTGTACCACTTTCTCCCGTCTTCTAACAATCTGACTTTTACCCTTCAACTCCCTGTCTTTCCCTTTTTCTTCTTCGCTCTTTCTTCCCAAGCTGTTATATCTTCATACCTAGTAACTCCAATTAAGGGCATACGAGTGGCTTTGTGTGCGCTTTGGTCTCGAGGAAGCTGTTTCTTACGCGCGTGTGTGTTAGTCAGAGGTCGGGGCACACATGTTCCCTCGTATTGTACATGGTATAGACTAGACTCCTTCTTCCCCTTAGTGCTGGTCGATAGTCAGGGTGATGGATGGAGAATGCAACCCAGAGCCTCCCGCCACTCGATACACAAGGACAATAGACTCAAGTGACTGTTATTATCAATACGCACACACACACACACACACACACACACACACACACACACACACACACACACACACTATCACACAGCTATCCGCACACACACAAAAAAAACACACTAAAAATAATGGAAACAAAATACAGAGCTTTAGGGCAGTTTGGGATAGGAACATTATTAGCACCGAGGCCATTTAGAGGAGGGGTCATGTGGAGTCTGGTCAGTAATAGCCGTGTTATGGGTCACCTCTCGCCCCCTTCCCTCTGTCCCCTCCTCCTCCTCCTCCTCCTCCCCGTCTCTCTCCCCCACAGCCTCGACCACTACCACCAACCCACAAATGGCCCATGTCTCCCAGCCGGTGGTAGGAAGCTGGGCCGTCTGTCATGGGTTATGCTCTGTGTGTGTGTGTGTGTGTGTGTGTGTGTGTGTGTGTGTGTGTGTGTGTGTGTGTGTAATTCACCACTTGGTCTGCTACGGGTCTCTCTCAGGGGCTACACGTAAAAGATAAACCCAACTTATCTTCACCCGGTCGGGGAATCGAACCCCGGTCCTTCTGGTTGTGAGGCAGACGCTTTAACCACTGAGCTACCGGACCGTGTGTAGCTGCCGGACCGTGTGTGTGTGTGTGTGTGTGTGTGTGTGTGTGTGTGTGTGTGTGTGTTCCCTGACTGCTATAAATCTGCGTTCACTATTCATTTGTATCGGCTTTCCGCTTTCCATCAGTTTTCATGTCGCACAATTTTTCATGAACACAAAAACAACAGAAAAAGAAAAATAATACCAAACAATAACACACAAACACACACACACACACACAGACGCCCCCTTTCACCTCCCCCCCCCACACCGGTTCCCTAGGGCGGGTGACTGATTGTTTGATTTCATTGTCCATCGTGAGGTCGTGTTTCAGGGCCGCCACAAATCACAGCGTTGTCTGGGCCGCCGCGTTATTGAGCCATAAAACAACACGAGCAGCCATGCCTCACTAACGCCGCGGGGAAGATTATTAACCTTGTCTTATCAAACGTTCGCGGCTCTTGTGACGAACGTTTTTGAAGGCCCACAGAGGAGCTACATCGGGTTGTCATGAGTGTTTTACCGTTCATGGCGTAGAAGCCTTTCAAAACTACCGCTAGGCCCAAGAAACCATCATTGGAAGCCTTATCAAACGTTCGCGGCTCTTGTTATGAACGTTTTTGAAGGCCCGGAGAAGAGCTACGATGAGTGTTTTTCCCGTTCCTGGTTTAGAAGACTTCCAAAACTACCGCTTGGGGTCAAGAAACCATATATGGATACCTTTTCAACCCCTTCGAGAGCCTTTATATATACATAGACTTAAGGTTTCAAGGAGTCTGATAATATGGGTTTTCATGAGTGTTTTTTTCCGTTCCTGGTGTAGAAGACTTCCAAAACTACCGCTAAGACCAAGAAACCATCATTGGAAACCTCTTTAACACCCGCGAAAGCCTTTTGGAATAGATGTACTAAGGTTTCGGGGAGTGTGATATATGGGCCCTTCTTAACCTCTCCGTCTCTAGCGCTCCGTCACCGAGGCAGCGAAGGCGGTGATGGAATGCGGATCAAAGGTCATATTCTTAAACATTTCGGCGGTCAACTACACGTATTTGACAAGACGTTCATAGGAGTTGTGGGCATTTGCAAGGGCAGTTTTATGACCCTGGTGGTAGTTTGACCCTTCCTCTGTACCATGAACCTAAAGTCCCACTCACTAAAACCCGACTAATCTCTCTCTTTGGTCTTTGGAAATAGAAGATGTGAGAGGTTGAAGTGTCTGAAAATATCAACCATCATCAACGGGGTGGGTATGGTGGATGCGTGTGTATTAGTGCTGTGATATCGATACGGCTGAGTGCTATGCTTATTAGGTGAAGGATAAGGGAGATAAGGAGTTTGCAGCTTGATAAGGGAGTGCGGATTTCAGCAACAAGATGGGGCGTGAGTTTGTATATTAGTGTTGTGATATGGATACGATTAAGTGCTATGCTTATTAGGTGAAGGATTTGGAGGAGGAAGAAAAGGAGGAGGAGGACAGGAAGACTTAAGAGGAAGAGAATATGGAGTAAAAGTAGATACACTATACAACAAACAACTGGAACACATTCTTAAGAGGAAGAGAAGAAAAGGAAGAAGAGGAAGAGAATAAGAGGAAGACAAGTATCGAGACAGCTCTTTGCATTATCCTCTCTCCTAGGGACGTCTTTTTACCGAAGCATCAAAAACATGAGAAATATGAAGTAAAAAGGAATAGGATCCCATATTAGTGTTGTCATGGATACCGCTAAGTGCTAAAATTATAAGGTGAGGGATAAGGGAGATATGAAGGTGTCTTGTAGCCTGTTATTACCCTCTCCGCTTGGCATAATCTCTTCCCCGAGGCATCAAAAACACTGGGCAGTTTAATTAAAAATGAGGATTTGATAAAAAGATGAAACGACTGTGTTTATTAACGTTGCCATGAAGGAGGACCAGAGGAGGAGGATATGAGGGCGTTTTTGTATAGCATGTCAGATTACGAAAGCTTAAAATAGGTAAGAAATAGGATCACTTATACACTCTGGAAGTACACCCCCCCCCCCCCTGCTGTGATTTGATATACACCATACATAAGAGAAAGAGAGAGAGAGAGAGAGAGAGAGAGAGAGAGAGAGAGAGAGAGAGAGAGCAGAGGGTAACATATATAACTTACCACTACAAGCCTTCCTCAGTTCCTACTTCTTATACTCAAGCAGTCGGTAACTCATTTCCCGATGCAAAGTCCCACCCATTGCAAACACAACCACCACCACTACCTCCCTTGCCCAAGAGCCTATAGTTACCCATATCTAACCTAATCTTCAATCTGCATTACCCCCCTATCCTCTGCTCACCTGAAAGCCACCCGCATCAAGCCCTTCACAACCCTAGCCACCCACCTCTCACGACTCTCCGCTCTCATGCACACAGTCTCATGCATAAGCAACCGCTCACACATTCACTATCATCATTTTACCTTGCCCAAAGCCTATCATCACCCCTATGCTACCTAAACAACCTGCCTCTCACCCCTATCCACTGCCCACCTGAAAATCCACACACATTGGCCTCACACCGCCACCCACCACCCGCATCTCACCCACTTAACCGCCATGTACACTGCCCCTCGTCACCCACGCACTCAGCCACCCACTAGACTCTCGTGAAGACTCCCACATCCCACGTGAATAGATGAACGCCGTCTCTCTTCCTCCTCGCCTCGCCTCCTTCATGTCTTTCTTTCCATTCCTTTTTCTTCCTTCCGCTGCCGCCGCCTTCCCCCAACTGCTACACTCCCATCTACCGGTCAATCTCTCTAGCCTTCTACTCACTGCCTTGTGCCCCCTTCCTCTTGCACGCAACTTCCTATGACTTTCCTATACCCTCTGTCTTGCCCGCTACCCACCATTCGACTCCTTCCCTCTCGCACGCCGCATCCTATACAACACTCCTACCCAAGATCGAGAGAAGTTTTGTTCCTACCTACCGCTCATTCGCCCGTCCGCTTTGCCTTTCCTATACCCAGTGCCCTCTGATCCGTCTCACCAGCTACCCAATCGCTGCCTCGTCCTCCTCCTACTACCAGTCGCTGTAAAACTTGATACGCTGTCCAGGTGGAGGTAAGGGAGCTCTTCTACAAGGCTCTGTATCTGTTTAGCTAGGTGTGGCGTGGCGGGGCGTGGCGGGGCGTGGTGCGGTGGGGCGGGGGTAGTGTGTTCTTCAGAGTGCCTAGCGTTTTTTTTTATATATTTTTTTTAACTCTCCTCACGTTGGTATTTGCTTATTAACTCACACACACTTAAGCACAGGGTCACACACACACACACACACACACACACACACCTCACCCCCACACACAAACTATATTAGAAGCGTTTATCCTCATCTTATCGCGTCGTAAACCTCTGCCGGCCGTCTGCTTATGGCTCGTGCGGGATCGGGTTGCTGCTCGCTCCGCCACGGTGACCCCCAGACTCACCCGGCCACAACGGCGTACCTTGATTATAGACTTATTAACCACCCACGGAGAGCAGTCACCCAATCTGCCTTGAAGCACTCCGTTCCCCGCGATGCTATGCTGTAACAACACTTGAAGAATGCCAGTACGATGCGTGGACCAGCCAGGCATAATTAGATATCTTTGTTATGTGACTTATTATATATAGACTCATCCGCCGGTGTCACTTGAGCTGTCTTGATACACTTCGTTTCAGACTTAGAGTAGGGGTTCCTGTCTTAGCTTCTCGAGGTTACTGAGTATGCGAGTGTTAATATTTCATCTGTGCTTTCATTTTATTACCCACCCGCCGAAGAATGTCACCGGAGATGTTTTGGACCATTCCGTCACGCACATAGAGCCGTACTCTTAAACATATCGTCCCTCAAGTTCACATCTTTGACAAGGCTTTCGTAGGAGTTGTGTTAGGCATTTCCAGGGGTAGTTTTATGACCCCTCTGTTAGTCTGACCCTCCCTCTCTACCATGAACCTACAAAAACACGCATTAGAACACGACTGATCTCCTTTTCGGCCTTTGGAAACAGTTGATGTGAGGGGAGGAAGAGCCTGAGTTTAATTTCGAGTGTGTTATTGATTTTGTAACTGCTAGTATTTCCCATGTTCCTCTTTCGGCTCTCCCTAGTAATTAGAACCTTCCCGCCCCGCCCAGTCAATACCACACCCGATACATATGATTTAAGGCTCAATACATAACTGGTCGCTGAAGTCGGACTCGCTTGAAAAACAAAACTAATTCAACGGTGCTCCAGTGACTGTAAACACACACACACACACACACACACACACACACACACACACACACACAAGGAAACACTAGCCCATTCTTGATCTCTCCATTAATATCTCACAAAACTGCTCAAATACGGGACACAACAAAACAAATCTCGAACAATAACACCCGCGATCACACTCCTCTGATGGTGGTGATGGTGGAGGTGAACACAGTGGAAGGGTAAGCTAGTTTAAGAGTGGTGGTGGTGGTGGTGGTTGTTGTTGTTGTTGTTGTTGTTGTTGGTGGTGGTGGTGGTGGTGGTGCATTGGAGACTAAATATAACTAAATACGCAACAAAAGACTGAGAAAGAACAGATCGTACCACACACAGGACACCCAAGCCCCTTCCACACCCCTATAGCTAAGAAGACGCTCTGTAACCTATCCTCTCTGCGGCCTGGGTGACGAGGTGAGGGTGGGAGAGAGAGGAGGGAGGATGCGAGGGAGGGAGAGAAATGAGGAGGAGAAGGAGGAGGAGGAGGAGGAGGAGGAGTGTGGGACTATGGGATATTATTAAGCATGACTTTTTCGTTTCTCTCTCTCTCTCTCTCTCTCTCTCTCTCTCTCTCTCTCTCTCTCTCTCTCTCTCTCTCTCTCTCTCTCTCTCTCTCTCTCTCTCTCTCTCTCTCTCTCTCTCTCTCTCTCTTCTTCTACTTCATTTTCTTCTTAATTTTTCCTATTCATCTTTTTTTCTTCATTTTGCATTTACGATTTTTTTTTCTATTCCTATTTCTGATTCACTTCTTCGTGTCTCCACCGAATAACTTCTCTTCTTCCTCCTCCTCCTCCTCCTCGTTCTGGTGTTACTTTTACTCCTCCTCCAATTCCTCGTCCATCTCCTCCCCCTTCTCCTCCTCCTCCTCCTCTTCCTCCTCCTCCTCCTCTTCATTCCAAACAGCGGGGTTGACATTTCTGCTTATCTCTCCCGCCTTGTAATCCTTCCCTCCTTCCTTCCTTCCTTTCCTTCTATTCAACATTCCACTCCTTCCTCTTCTCCCTCTCCCCCTTTCTCGTAGCTTAAAATTCCTCCTTCCTTTCTTTTCTTTTATCCCTTCCTTCCTTCCTTCCTTCATCTCCTTCCCTGCTCTCCTTTCCATTCCGCATTCAATCCCTTCTTCTCTTCTTTCTTCCCTTCCTTCTTTCCTTCCTTCTCTTCCTTCATATTCGTATTCAATTTCTCTCGCTCTCCCTTTCCCTTGTAGCTTTATTTCTCTCCTTTTCTGAGCAGATGTTTGCTTCATTTCTTCCTTCCTTTTTTTTCTATTCTGCTGTACTACCTCCTCCTCTTCTTCCTCCTCCTCCTCCATCTCATTCCACCCACTCGATCCATCTCCACCTCCACCATTACCACCTCTCCCTCCATTGCTCCCTCCCTCCTTCTCTCCCTCTCCACATTATTCTTCTCTCAAGTTTGTTTCTCTGTTCTCCCTTCGCTTATTCACCCTTGACGTACACACACACACACACACACACACACACACACACACACACATACAAACACACACACTTATGGAATAAAAACAAACTAGGCGATTGGCGGGATTGGGAGGTAAGGGGGGGAGGGGGAAGGAGAGGGGGAAGGGGAAGGGGGGGAAAGGGGGGGGGGGTCGTGTGTGGCAGATGGTCGCCGCATGAGTCATTGTGCGGTCGGTCGGTCGGTCGGTCGGTCGAAAATGAGGGACGACCACAAAGCCCACGGTGTCAGTGACCTCGTGTGTGTGTGTGTGTGTGTGTGTGTGTGTGTGTGTGTGCGTGTGTGTGTGTGAAGATATGAAGGAAAAGTTGAATGCAGAAAAGAAGAATGAGGAGGAAGAAGAGAAAAAAAGGAGAGGTAGGGAGGAGGAAAAGAGAGAGGCAGGGAAGGGAGGAAAAGAAGCAGGGAGGAAGAGAGGGAGAGAATGAGGGGGAACAGAGAGGAAGAGAGGGAGGTGATGTGTGTGTGTGTGTGTGTGTGTGTGTGTGTGTGTGTGTGTGTGTGTGTGTGTGTGAGGGTGACCAGCTGTGCCAAAAGTAAGTAATTCAAGGCTTGCTATTATTCTCAACAGCTGGAGTTTATGCCATTGTTGTAAGTGGCTTGCTGGTGACGGCCCTTCCTCTTCTGTGTTGTCTGCGTCACCTGTTTTGTGTTGCTGCGTTACGTCAGGTGTTCGTTGTGTTGTTCATAAGTCTCTGTCTCTTTGGTCTGCTCCTCCTCCTCCTCCTCCTCCTCGTTCTATTGTTATTTTTACTCCTCCAAATCCTCGTCCATTTCCTCCTTCTCCTCCTCCTCTCTGTGTTTCTCTTAAATCTCAATCTCACAAGTCTGGTGTCATGACCGTGCGTTTTAAGTCAGGTGTTCTTTGGGTCTGTTCAGTCGCTGCATCTCCCGCCGCCTCTGTGAAGTCTGTGTTTTTCGTCTGTTAAACCGCTGTGGTTCTTAAGTCAGGTGCTGTTTGTCTGGTACCAGCTGGTGTTTGCGTGAGTGTTCTCAGGTGTCTCCCTTCTGTTAAGCCAAGTGTATCCTGTCCTGTGTCATCCGCTCTTTGTCATGAATTATGTTTCCTTATGCGACGCCTGGGTCTCAGTTTTAGTATTTTGAGGTAATGTTTTAAGAGGAGGAGGAATAAGCTGATAATGATGAATATGAGAATAGGAGCCCCAGGGGCCGCATTGGACAAGCACAAGTCGTATATCACGGCAGCTACTATAAATATAGTTCGCCCGCGCCACTAACAGACTGGGGTCGCCCAAGAGCACTCTCAAGAAAGCCTATATAGCGGCGCTAGAGACAGCAAGTAAAAAAAAAGGTAAAAACGCTTCTACTCTTCTTTTCTCAGCTTGGCATCTCGACCTTCAGGCGGACAGCGAAGGTTGGTCCATTTGGCGACAAAGGGCGTGGGAGGGAGTCACTCTGGAATGCGGACAGCGCAAGGTGGGCCCACACAGACGGGGCGGCGTGCTTAGCGAGGCTCTTAAGGCTTGGTTACGGGGCGGCTGCTGGCGGGGGGCGACGAGGGGGGGACGGGGGAGCGGCAGGGAGGGAGAGGGGAGATGTGGAAGGGAGAAGAGGAGGGAAGGGAGGAAGGTACGCAGGGACGAGAGGAAGAGGAGGGGAGTGAAAGGGAGGAAGAGGGATGGGAGAGAAGGTGAAGAGGAAGAAAGGTAGGGAGAGACGAAACGGAGGGGGAGGGAAGAAGGCAAGAGTAGGGGAGGGAGGGGGATGAAAAGGGGAGGAAAAGTGAAAAGCTGATCGTGAGGAAGGGTAGGGGGAGGAGAGAACGAGAGGGAAGATGAGAAGAACAGGGAAGGGGAGAGGAGGATAGAGAAGGGGAAGAAGAGAACACGGAAGGGAAGGGGGAATAGAGGAAGGATAGAAGAAGGGAAGAGGAAGAACAGAAACTCAGGAAAAAGAAAAGAAAAAATAAACAGAGGAATGAGAGAAAAAAAACATAACCAATAAAAAAAAATGTCCACCCCGTGTGTGTGTGTGTGTGTGTGTGTGTGTGTGTGTGTGTGTGTGTGTGTGTTCTCCCCCCCTCCCCCCCCTACCTCCGCCAGCCACGAAGAACCGCTAATATCGCCTCATCCTTGCCATTCTTCAGACTTAAGCGAATTTTTTCCAAGCTTCTCGTGAGTGGCTGCTTCCCTTGGCGGCCCAGCTGTTGCCCGACCCCCGATAGCCAGGCCCGGGAAGCACGCTAGGTATGAACACACGAGGGGTGGGGGTGGGGGGGGGTAGAGGAGGAGGAAGAGGAGGAGGAGGAGGAGGAGGAGATACAGGTAAAGGAAGAACATGAAAAAGGATAAGAAAGAGGAGAAGGCGAAGAAAATAAATGAAGAGGTGGGGGAGAGGTGGAGAAGGTGGAGGATTAGACGGAGGAGGAGGAGGAGGAGGAGGAGACGGTGTATAGATAAAGATAGATAGATAGATAGATAGATAGATAGTTTAATAGCCATAACCTACATTTAAAATTCGGTTTACAAATACTGATCACTAAAATAAAAAAGGAGGAGGAGGTGGAGGAGGAGGAGGAGGAGGAGGAGGAGGAGGAGGAGGAGGAGGAGGAGATACAGATGAAGGAAGGAGAAAAATTACATGAAAGGAGGATGAGGGAGGAGGAGGAGGAGGAGGAGGAGGAGGAGGAGGAGGAGGAGGAAAATGAAGAAAAGGGAGAGGAAGAGAAGAGGTGAAGAAGGAGGAGGAAGACAAGGAGGAGGAATGGAAACTGAGGTAAGACACACACACACACACACACACACACACACACACACACACACACACACACAGGAGGTGGACATCTTTTTGTTTTTTGTTTTATGATTTTTTTTTCCTCCTTCCTCTGTTTATTTTTTTTCCTTTTCTTTTCCCGGAGTTTTTGTTCCTGTAAGAGTTAAGGGACTGGGGTAAGAGACTAAGGGTGGGGAAGAAGGTAAGGAACTGGGGTACGGGCGTAAGGTAAGGGACTGGGGGAGGCTGATGTAGTGGATCTCAAGAGTTTAAAGGCAGGATCTCAAGACCCTCTCCAGAACATCGCTGCGGGTCTGATGTTATCGCTGTTACGGCTGACGCTTAGAGGACACGTGTCTGGCGGGGCGGTGAGGAGGTGAGGGAAGGGAGGGGGGGGAGGGAGGAGGAAGGAGGCGATGGAGGAAGAAGAGGAAGGTAGGCAGGGAGTGAGAATCTATGGTGGCGCCAGGGAGAGAGAGAATTTCAGGGAGGAGGAGGGAGGCGGCGTTAGAAGCTATGGACGAGGTTGGTATTTTTATCTTTTTTACAACAAAGGAGACAGCTCAAGGGCACAAAAAAGGACACAATAATAAAAAAAAAAGCCCGCTACTCGCTGCTCCTAAAAAAATAAAAAAATAAAAAGAGGTGTCCACAGAGAGGTCAATTTCGGGTGGAGAGAATGGCATGGAGGAAGAGGGAAGGAGAGTTGGAATGAACAGAGAAAACCGGGAAGGAGAGTCTTGTAAGGAGGAGGAGGAAGGTAGGCTGGGAATGGGGTGGATGGAGTGAAAGAAGGGAGGGAACCGAGGCATCAGGGAAGGAGAGAATGGCAGGGAGGAAGGAGGAGGAGTAAGAAGAGATAGAGAAAAAGTGTTATACGTTGCTATCCCTTCCCTGCCTCACCCCATCACACACACACACACACACACACACACACACACACACACGAGCCGACCAATCACTCGTTAATCTGGGGTACACACGCACTAGTCGGTCTCTTATTGGCCTGAATCACACCAAATTGGCTGTTGTTTATATATAGTCACACACACACACCGTACACACAGTACCAGCAGGCCTGACACTGAGGGAGGCCGTCAGCTCGGAGCGGCCCACCTGAGACCCGGAACACCCATCACTGGCGGGGAGAAGCCGAGACAAGAACAAAACGAGATAAGGATCGGACACCACCTTGCACGACATGTCTGTGGCGGAAGAAACAACGGAAGGGCACTGAAAACTATCGCCAAGACTCCTCTGAAACTATCTGTGTGAATACGCCTTTGCTTCAGTACCGGAGAGCAAGTGAAGGGAGGATGAGAACCGACGAGACTACCTTAACCACCAACAAACTGATCTTCTGAACAAATAAAACACCTCACCTGATGCTCCTTATAACCCTACTGATGGTGTAAGACTAGGAAAGGGATGTGGAGGCCAGGGAAGGATAGGTGGAGGTGGTGGAAGAGGGAGAAGAGGTGGAGAAAGGGAGAGCAGAAAGGAAGGTAGAGATGTAAGAATAGAGAAATGGAGAGATAAAGAAAGGGATATGGAGGGAAGGAGAAGGGAGAGGAGAAATAGAGAAGGATGTGGAAGGAGGGAATTAGAACAGAAGGGATAGGGAGAGGCAGGGAAGGAACAAGATATAAGGGAGGAGGAGGAAGGGAGGGAAGGGAAAGGAGGAGGAAAGGGGATACAGAAGGAGGGAGGAGGAGGGAGGGAGAGGCGACAAAGACTCGTTACACGTTCATTACGAGGCACAGATTCACTTAGCGAAGATGAACTACGTGTTGAAGGAACGAGATAGCCGCAACATATTCTCCTCCTCCTCCTCCTCCTCCTCCTCCTCCTCCTCCTCCTCCCACACTACTTCTCTCTCTTCCTCCTTTATCGGCTGGGTGATAAAATATGGGAAGGAGCAAAAATGACGAGAAATGGAAGAGAATGAGCGAGATAGAAACACGAAGAACAAGACGCGTTGGAAGAACATCAAAAGTAAATGAAGTACGAAAATTGGGATAAGAACAAAGAAAACGAGGAACAAAAGAACATGAACTATAACATAAAGAGGCGACCGAGAACCAGATGAAATAAAGGAATAAGAAAAAGAACAAGATGATGAAAAAAACAATAATAACAAAAACGGAAAAATAGCAAGTAGAAGAAATATGGATACAATTTTAATCTTCCTCCTCCTCCTACTCCTCCTCCTCCTCCTCCTCCTCCTCTTCTTATCCCCCTCCTGCCAGGCCCGGGGCAACACTTCACACCTGGCCCACGCGTGACTTTCGGCCCATCAGCGCATTGCAATCACCCCATCACTGCCCCCTCACGGCCCTTCACCACCACCACCACCACCACCACCACCACTAACACTACCACCACTACCACTACCACCACCATCACCACCACCACCACCTCTTTCTCCATACACCGAATACCGAAACACTCACCTCCGTCAACTTCATTTAATTACCACCACCACCATCACCACCACCATCAACACCACCACCTCCACAAACAAAGATCAACCCTTGCACTTCTGTCACCTCCACTGTCACCAACACCAATTCCACCACATCCACCACCTCCACCACCACCACCACCACCAGCATCTCCCTCTCTCTTCCAAAGCTATTTATAACAAGAAGAAGAATATCAATGAGTATAGTATGTTTATAGATCCTTTGTAATTTAATATATATTCTCCTTCATATATATTTTTTTTCATATTCTTTTATATATATACATTTGCTACACTATATATTTCTTAAGTAGTTTGCTAATGGTCTTAAGATGTTAATTCGTATGATAGCGTGTAATACTATTTGACTTATCGAGTTTTAATTTGTGTGGAGACTTGTTACTGAATCTATTATTATTATTATTATTATTATTATTAGTAGTAGTAGTAGTAGTAGTAGCAGTAGTTGTAGTAGTAGTAGTAGTAGTAGTAGTAGTAGTAGTAGTAGTAGTAGTAGTAGTAGTAGTACCCTTTGTGTTAGTGTTTTCTGTTTAATCTTCTATTCATTCCTCCTTTTTCTACTTCTCCTCTTCTTCCTCTTCTTATCTTCTAATTGGTTCACGCGATCCCTTGTGTCCTCTCCCCTTCCCAGAGCTCTCTTCCTCTCTTCCTCTCTTCCTCTCTGTCTTCCCTTCAACCTTGTGCCCTCTGCCCTTCTGCCTCCTCACCTCTGCCCCTCTACCCCTCCGTCTCTTCCTTGTCCTCTCCTCTCGTCGGCAGCTTTGAATGCTGTGTAACAACCGCTCCGCTTCGCCTCCTTACTGATACACCGCCCCGCCCACCTGCCCTTCCCTTCTCCTCCCTTCTCCTCCCTTGAGTTTCAACATATTATACCATGAAAACTACCCCACCCTTCCCTCCCTTCTTCCCCTACCCTTCTCCTCCTCCGTTTTCAATGTATAATAACCGTGATATCTGCCCCGCCCTTCCCTCCCTCCCTTACCCCTCCAACCTTATCTTGCAAACCACCCGTCTCTCCCTCTCTTGCATCCACTCATACCCTCCCTTCCCTCCACGTCCTTGCTTCTTCCTTTCGTCCGTTCCGTATTTTTCCCTTCCTGTATCTTTGTCTTTTTCTTTTACATCAGAGGACACGGGTCAAGGGCAATAAAAAGAATACAAAAAAAAAGACTTACTCGCCGCTCCTATAGAAGATAAAAGTAGAAAGTAGCCAAGAAAGAGGTCA
Source organism: Eriocheir sinensis (assembly GCF_024679095.1). NCBI lineage: Eukaryota > Metazoa > Arthropoda > Malacostraca > Decapoda > Varunidae > Eriocheir > Eriocheir sinensis. Next base: position 22,767,482 of record NC_066514.1, read on the forward strand.
ATTTCGGGGGTCAATGTTTTCTCCCTACTGCTGTCCCATATCTCTTCCCTCTATCCTTCATTCCTTATCCTACGTTCCTCCCTCCCTCCTTTCTCCTCATTCCTACTTTCCCAGGTTTTCTCTCCCCCTTCCACTCTCTCCTTCCTGTTCCCTCACTCCATCCCTCCTTTCCCACAAACTTCCTACCTCCCTTTCTTCCTAATGTACTTCTAACTCTGCTTTCTTCCTCTCCCTTTTCTTCCCATTCTCCCTTCCTTCCTATCCGTCTCTCGAGCTTCCCCTTTCCACTTATCCTTCCTCCCTACAAAGTTCTTCTATTCTCCCCAAGATTCACCCTCCCTTCCCACTGTTTTTCCCTCCCATCCCTCCTCCTTCCCCTCCTGCCATCCTCCTCCTCCACCCCCGCGTGCTCGCCTGGTCTGTGAAGCATCAGTCCCCGCCGTGTAATTGGCCGACCAGTAGTGGCAGCGACGAGCCTTACTAAGCAGACCAAGAGGGGGGGAAGGAAGGAGAGGGAGAGAGAGGGGCGAGGAAGCGAGGGAGAGAGAGAGAGGGAAGAAGGGAGGGAGGGAGAGAGGAAGGGAGAGAATAAATAACTAGGTCATTTTTTTCGATATGGTTTTAGAGATATTAATTGAATGGATAGAGAGAGAGAGAGAGAGAGAGAGAGAGAGAGAGAGAGGGTGATTGGTGATGAGTCTATTAGCGGTGATGAGTGTGTCTGTCTGCCGGTGTTGTGATGTTGGTGAGGGTGGTGATGATAATGATGATGACAAGATTAGTTAGTAAGTAGATGCGGGTGTAGAGGGAAAAAGTCTATCTACCTATCTATCTACTTCTATCTATCTATCTATCTATCTATCTATGAATGTATCTCTTGATGGATAGGGAAGGGGAAGGGAAGGAAAGGGAGGGAAGAATAGGCAAAGAAGGGGAAAGGTAGAGAGGGGAGGAGGAGGAGGAGGAGGAGAAGGAGGAGGAGGAGGAGGAGGAGGCCGCCGAGCTTGCAATGTGCGGCGGCGAGGCTTTGTAAGTAGGGACGAAATCTCTCTCTCTCTCTCTCTCTCTCTCTCTCTCTCTCTCTCTCTCTCTCTCTCTCTCTCTCTCTCTCTCTCTCTCTCTATCGATCTCTCTCTCTCTCTCTCTCTCTCTCTCTCTCTCTCTCTCTCTCTCTCTCTCTCTCTCTCTCTCTCTCTCTCTCTCTCTCTCTCTCTCTCTCTCTCTCTCTCTCTCTCTCTCTCTCTCTCTCTCTCTCTCTCTCTCTCTCTCTCTCTCTCTCTCTCTCTCTCTCTCTCTCTCTCTCTCTCTCTCTCTCTCTCTCTCTCTCTCTCTCTCTCTCTCTCTCTCTCTCTCTCTCTCTCTCTCTCTCTCTCTCTCTCTCTCTCTCTCTCTCTCTCTCTCTCTCTCTCTCTCTCTCTCTCTCTCTCTCTCTCTCTCTCTCTCTCTCTCTCTCTCTCTCTCTCTCTCTCTCTCTCTCTCTCTCTCTCTCTCTCTCTCTCTCTCTCTCTCTCTCTCTCTCTCTCTCTCTCTCTCTCTCTCTCTCTCTCTCTCTCTCTCTCTCTCTCTCTCTCTCTCTCTCTCTCTCTCTCTCTCTCTCTCTCTCTCTCTCTCTCTCTCTCTCTCTCTCTCTCTCTCTCTCTCTCTCTCTCTCTCTCTCTCTCTCTCTCTCTCTTTTTTTATTTAAACGTGTTCAGTACGATAGTATATATAGCAGTATTATTTCTAAAAGTTCCGACCGAAATTGAGAACTGCCCTTCTGCCGATAAAAGCTTACAATTATTATACAATATATTATACAATTATATATATACATATTTACGGTGGGTGTAGGAGTAGCCACCTGTGGGACGCAACCTTCATCTGCTGTGTGGACAGTAGTGT